>NW_026055544.1:0-154421 GCF_023757995.1 Alternaria metachromatica
GGGTGGGGGGAGTGGGGGGAGTGGGGGGAGAGGGAGAAAAATGAGGGGGAGGAAGGGAAGGAAGAGGAGGGAGAAAGGGATGGGGAGGTGGGGTAGGAGAGGGTGTAGTGGGTGTGTATGTTTGTGAGGTGCGTGGGCGTGGAGAGGGACGTGTGGAGGAGGGTTGATAGGAGGGTTGATTGGGTGGGGAGGGGGAGGAGGGAGGGGGTTATGTGGAGGCCTGGGGGAGGTGTTAGGAGTTGAGGTATGAAGGTGTGAGATGACAAATAAAAAATGGCAAATTCAGAATATCAAGGCAGGAATATTTCATGTCGTTTAAAACACGGGACCTCCTACCTGGCATATCTTCGTGTTCATACACTGGTATCGATCTTGCCAGATCTGTGGCTTGCAGTTTTCCCCCGTCTTCACCGTCACCGGCGAAAGAACGGAAAATGGCGGTCAGGTCTTCTGCGGTGTATTCTTTTACTACGCGCACTTTGGGGTTTGATGACGCGGCGGCGTCGCTGGAGAGATCGATGATGTCGCCATCTAGGTCTATGTCTTTTGCTTTCATTTTCTGGTACTTTTTGTAGACGTTGCGTATGCTGTCTGGAGGGCGTTCATGGGGGTCTAGGTGGTGCATTTTGCGTGTGGTCTCGACAGCAGGAATTCGGGGAAAAGTGAGGATGTATGTGTAGATATTCGGGACCACGGGTAGATGTTGATGATGATGGGGCTGTAGAAACGTGGGAGGGTATTGTTGACTAAGCTCGCGTTTGTGGCTGACGGGTGCGCGTTGCCCGATGCGTCAAGGGTGTTTACATCTCGAATTTCCTAACACCAGACACCCTCGTCCCCTGCTCCCCGCTGCACCTTCCTCTCTGCCCGCACGTACTAACCACAGGTACACACGAGAGGTATTCGACTACCGTACCTCACCTCGAACCGGGAATAATACAGACTCGCGGCGAAACAGCATCTCCCGCGATCCACCTGAACACGCTTGACCGCTTGTCGTCTGAAGCAATCGCAGTCCCCAGCCCGCCACCATGGAGAACTACCAGAAGTTGGAGAAGGTTGGAGAGGGTACGTTGTACCCTAATGACTCCCTCCGCGCCTATTAACACAATCCCAGGAACCTACGGAGTCGTCTACAAAGCGCGCGACCTCACCACCAAAGACCAACGCATCGTCGCCCTCAAGAAGATCCGTCTCGAAGCCGAAGATGAAGGTGTCCCGTCGACCGCCATCCGCGAGATCTCGCTCCTCAAAGAGATGAACGACCCCAATATTGTGCGCCTCCTCAACATCGTACACGCCGACGGCCACAAGCTCTACCTTGTCTTCGAGTTCCTGGATCTGGATCTGAAGAAGTACATGGAGGCGTTGCCAGTTAGCCAGGGTGGACGGGGCAAGGCGCTGCCAGAGGGGTCTGGGCTGGCGGGACAGAGCCTGAGCATGGACGACAAGATGGTCAAGAAGTTTATGATGCAGTTGTGTCAGGGTGTGCGGTATTGCCATGCTCATCGCGTGCTGCATCGTGATCTGAAGCCGCAGAACTTGCTCATTGACAAGGACTGCAATCTCAAGTTGGCGGATTTCGGTCTGGCGCGTGCGTTTGGTGTTCCGCTGCGAACATACACCCACGAGGTATGGATACTGCATATGTTATTTGGGGTTCTCTGACGTATTATAGGTCGTCACGCTATGGTACCGCGCTCCGGAGATTCTTCTCGGTGGCCGCCAATACTCTACTGGTGTCGACATGTGGTCTGTTGGCTGCATCTTCGCCGAGATGTGCACGCGCAAGCCTCTGTTCCCCGGTGATTCGGAGATTGACGAGATCTTCAAGATCTTCCGGTATGCACTCACACCTCTATACTATCTCCATATACTAATCATATCTAGTATCCTCGGCACACCCAACGAGCAAGACTGGCCTGGCGTCACCTCCTTCCCCGACTTCAAGCCCTCGTTCCCCAAGTGGGGCCGGACAGACGTCGCGAACATAGTCACCAACCTCGATGAAGTCGGTCTGGACCTCCTCGATGCGCTGCTTGTGTACGACCCCGCTGGCCGCATCTCAGCAAAGCAGACGGTCATCCACCCGTACTTTGGCGGAATGAACGGTGACACACGACACGAATACAGCAACGGCTACCACTAGCCTGTCCCAGGAGGATGCTACGACTGTTACGCTTTGAGTGGTCTGCAGGATTGGTGAGCAATACGAGACGTTAGTGTCTAGGAGCTTTCCTGCTTTGTTCTGGTTACAAGGATTGGGGCTGTACCTTTACCGGACAGCAAATGGCGTTCTGGTTAGGGTATGCTACTGAGTACATGCGCAATACTACATATAACCACACTGACATCACGTGTTGAATGTGAGCATTGGTTTCAGTGTACTACTACTACTCTGCGTCTATTCCAGCACGTTCTGACATCAATACTTGAGTATGTAGGCTATCCTTTTTCCACGAGGTGGAACTGTGGTTGATGGTGCTTCAGTGTATGGCAACCATGGATCTCAGCAAAGTCGCATCATGACAACCAAAGTACACCATAGCCATGTCCTGCTGATGCCAGAAGGGATGGAATATATAGCTTCGCACTTGTGCGTCGTTCCTCAATACCACATACAACTACACCGACATCATGAATTTCCTGTGCTGGCTCGCGATGATGCCCCTAGCGGCGATGATGCCCCTGGCACCTCTGAATGACGTAGCGCGCCTGCCCCACCTCAGCCCTACGGACCTGCAGGAACGCGTCCACGTACCAGGTCTGCAACCCGTCCACGGGCGGAGGTCTGCTCACCACGCTTCCTCCACTGACTCAGCAATGACTCCCAATGCGAAACTCCTTCCGCCATCCACCGGCCCCCGTCTCATCGTCTACCACCAGACTTTCCACGACTCAAACGGCACTTACCACTCGTTGCTTCCGCTGCTCACGAATAACACGGGCATCACGCATGTGATTGTTGCGGCTATCCATCTCAATGACGGGCCGGGCAATATTACGCTGAATGACCATAAGCCGGATGATAAGAGGTTTGATCAGTTATGGGGCGAGGTGAATTGGTTGCAGGGTAGTGGGGTTAAGGTACTGGGTATGCTGGGCGGAGCAGCGAAGGGGAGTTACGAGAAGTTGAGCGGAGACGAAGAGAGTGTATGCCACCACCCCATCCCCTCATCCCTAAGACCATAAAGCTAATAAATCCCCATAGTTCGAAGCATACTACACCCCCCTCGCCGCCCTAATAACCGCCCGCTCCCTCTCAGGCCTCGACCTCGACATCGAAGAAGACATCCCCCTCCCCACCACCACCCGCCTCATCTCGCGCCTCCGAGCAGACTTCGGCCCCGAATTCCTCATCACCCTCGCACCCGTCGCCACAGCCCTAATCCCCGACCCCAAAATCCCCGCTCACCTCCGCCCGCCCCGACCCATGCTCGCCAGCGGCCCCACTCCCAACCCCTTACACCCGACCCTCCGCCATCTATCCGGCTTCAGCTACCCGGAGCTCGAATGCAGCGTCTACGGCAAAGAAATTGCCTGGTACAACACGCAATTCTACTGCGGATGGGGCGACGCGTTCACAACGGCGTGGTACGATACCATCATCGCCGCGGGCTGGAAACCAGAGAAGATTGTCATGGGCGTGGTGACGAATGAGGCGAATGGGGGTGGGTATGTGGATGTGGGACGGCTGGCGGTGGTGGCACAGCAGTTGCGGCAGAGTTATTATAAAATGGGAAGGGGGTTTGGGGGGATGATGGGATGGGAGTATTTTAATGCGGGGGATTGTGATGATGATGTCGAATACATCACCTCCCGCGATCTCAATACTGAGACTGTACAGGCGGGGTGGGTTAAAGCGCTGGGACTATCTCTGCGAACGGATGTTGATCTAGATAAAACGCCTATTTATGATTTTGGTGGAGCGGCGATGGGTGGGGTAGGCGGTAGAAGTGGAATGGGTGGTGGTAGTGGAGCTGCAAGTGGACTCCAAAACATCACGGCTGATCAGATCCGCAACATGGTTAGTAATCTGCCTGCTGCGCGCGCGGCTTGGCCAGATGAGGAAGTGCAGAAGTTGGTGGTACTGGGGTTTAGCAGGCAGGAGGCGTTGGCGGCGTTGAATGCGACGGAGGGGGATACGGAGATGGCGGCGGGGTTTTTGTTTGAGCATTATCCTTCGTAGGGTGGACGTAGATATGAAGATGGAGAGGGGGATGTAGAGGGGAGGAGTATATATGGAGATTGTATAATGAGTAATGATGTTGAGTATTTTGAACTTGGTGCCTTGGAATGGATTGTTCACGACGGTTGGAGTAGATACCATGATGCTTGTTTTAAAGCATTTACTGGATGTGGGGTTGTACTAAAGGCAGGAATGTAGAACGATGCAAACTCATAATTCCATGTCGTTGATTCCAGTCCACCCTCCCTATCTTACACCCAAAACCCATACCCAGAACTCGGAATGCCCACGCATGATTAGCATGGCGGATGTACTTCCAAACACACACTAGCCCCACCCTCAGTGTCGATTGATCTACATCTCGGTCAGCTGCCCGAGCATCCCGGTGTTTACCCGATACACACGATCCGATGACAGCTTGGCGTGTGTGAGAGGTGGGAAAATCTAATTGTGCAGCTACGTGTGATCCTTTCGTTATCTATGCGATCTCCCACGCCTTGCCTCAGGAGGACAGATATCGAGTCTGCGTCGAGTCAGTCGTGGAGGAGTGTATGATGGTGTGGAAGTACAAAGTGCATAGTAATGATAGCTCGCGAGTCATGCACGCGATGCCAAGGTCGTTTGCTACGTCATATTGATATTGAAGATGGGGGATGGTAGATGGTAGATAGTGGACGGAAGATGCTAGATGGTGGATGCAGATGCAGATCAAGCAAACGCAATCGATGATGAATGGAGTGTAATGATGTGTGTAAATACCATCCGTAGTAACAAGTGATGCGCATGGGGTATCCTCCCTCCTCTACTCCCTGTATCCAACCCATCAAGAGTGGTGAAGCCCTATAACAAGACCAAAAGTGAAAGATCTAAATCTATATCTATACAAAATGCTGAAGTGAAAGAAACGTGTAAATGCGCCTCTGCATCTACCATGCGCTCGTGATCATAACCATAACTGTGACGAGAGCGGGGAACGAAATAATGTGAAACCAGAGAGCGTACCAAACGCAACAAACCCCCTCCAACCAACCATCCACCTTGAAAACACACCCCCTACCTCCCCTCACTACTCGGACTCGCCGTCCTAGGACTCTGCCTCCGACTATTCATCTGCGTATTCCGATACGTCTCCTCATTCAACGTATCCAAACTTCTTGTAGGACTCGGCGTCGTACCCCTACTACCGCGACTCCTGCTCGGCGAACTAGGTCTACTCATCGCAATCTCGTAGCTCGGCAAATCCATATCCATGCCGCCGGGCGTACGCGAACCAGCGGGCGTACGTACAGCGGTGTTGTAGCTGGGGGTGCGGGCCAGGGCGTCCATGTCGTAGTTTGAGGGGGGGAGGTCGAAGTACGCTTGTTCGGTGGTATTGGTGTTGTTGGCGTGGGCGTGGGCGGGCGTGCTTTCGCCGGAGGAGTGTTGGCGGGTGGGTTGGAAGCGGGTGGGGCGGTCGGAGTGGTGCATGCTGAGGTTTGCGAGGCGGTGTTGGAGGGCAGCTGCGGAGGCGCCGCCGCCGGGTTGGTGGACGGCTGCGTCGAGCGACGTGAGGTCTTCGGCTGAGCCGCGCCGCGATTGCGCGTAGAAGGGCGTGTTGGCCCCGCTGTTCATCATGCTGTGGACGCCGCCGGGTGTCATGAAACCTGAGGGGTCGATGTCGTTGTAGAGCGAGTCGAGTTGGTGGAGCCCGTATGTCGGGGGCGCGTTTTGATTGACTTCGTCTTGGATGGCTTGTGCGTTTAGGATGTTTTGGTCTACGACTACGCTCTGGTCTTCGTTGGGGGGCAGGTTCGGCGAGATGAAGAGGTGGACGTGGTTTTTTACTAGCAGTTGGCTCGTGTGGCCTTCGGGGTTCTTGAGGTTGACGTATAAGCGCAGTTTGTGCGTTAGTCGTATGTTCTCTGTGTCGACGGATTGCCGGCAGTTCTTGAGCGACTTGGGTAGATCGAGCGTCATGGAAAAGCGATGCGACTCGTCGAATAGCGCGTCCGTGTCTTCTGTTCCGTCGGGGACCCTGCGCGCAGAGTCTTCGGGCATGTCGCCTTCTGTGACCGCAACCTGCATGTCGTTGTTGTGACTTATCCGGCGGCCAGCGTAGTCGGCGAACAATTGCCGCGATTCTATCAGCTCCATCTTGATTGTCGAAATCTCCACGCCCTTGCGCAGGGGAATCAGCACGAAATCGGCCGTTATCGACGTTCCGACAATGTAGTTCTTCTGCGGGACCGTAATCTTATAGGCCAGCTTGTTCGCCCAGATATCCTCGTTGATCTGCTCCATGGGCATGGATTCGAGCATGTCGCGTCCGAGCGTGCGAATGACGCGGATGTGCGCCGTAGCACTGAGCTGCTTGCTCATGTACCCTCTATCCACGTGGGCCTTGAGACTATAAACGACCCAGTTGGTCGGCAGCCCCTCGACGCTCTGGTCGAGGTTGGGCGGCATCTTGAACTTGAAATCCCACTCATGGTATCCAGCGTTGAGCTTGTGCGCTTTGGTCTTGCTGCCGACGTCGACGGGAAAGAGGTGGAGTTCTTCGACGAGGAAGTTTGTCTTTTGCGTAATCGGCTGCGGGCTGACGGTGTTGGTCAAGTGCCATCTGCGCGGACGGTCAATTAGCATGCAATCTTGAGCAGTCTCCAGAAAGGGATGGTACCATACGAGACTTTCCGTGTGCCCGTCAGTGTTATCCGCAAGCTCCTCACTGACATAGACTCTGGGTTGTTCAGAATCAACTTGCCCCTCAGCTCCGTCTCATGCGACTCGGACGACTCTCCATAGAAAACGACAAAAGGCGACTCTGGCCTGGGAATGTGTTAGATATCGCCATGTTGAGGTTTGGCGGTGGTAGAAGCGTACTTGATCTCCAGGGTGGGCACGGCATGTCTGCCGAAGACCCCGACACCTGGGCGAGGCATGATGTAACGAGGGTCGTTTTTTATGAGTCGAACCAAACACCACCGAAAAGATGTTTAGAGGTTTCTTCGATTGTGGAAATGTAACCAGCGACAGTGTATCCTTCTACTTCTAGCAGGCGTAGGCGGTATAATATGCGAACGTGGACGGCGATGCAGTCAGCAAGCTGAGAGATGCTGATTCGAAGCGTGGGAGGAAGTAGACACAGAAAGCGCCGCACGTCACAGATATGCAACCAAAGTGAAGTAAGGGCAGGACTCTACCCAGCTGGCCGCGGCCGCGTGTAGGTACCGCGTTAGATATACCACATTAGCTGGCTGCGCGTGGGATAAAGCGGGCAAGGGCGGCCTGCACCCTGATGAGCTCATGGGCTGCAAGTGGAGACGCGACAAGTCCAGTAGGCCTGCTCGCATCATTGTAGTCGCCTGTCTAGCGCGGCTCCTGGGTTGCGCTCACGTCTTAGAATTTTCTGGCGCAATCATTAGGCGTCGCATTGGCAGGCCGGGGCTGGCAGCAGGGGCCGTCCCAAAGAAGGTCTTCCGATAAGAAGACACCGCGAACGGCGGCCATGGCGATAGCAGTGCCGCATGTGCAAGTAGCCTTCACATGTGCAGAGACATTGATTACGCGCGTCCAGAGAAATTCACTGCGATACAATCATGAATACCTCCGTCTTACAGCCTATCCAACAAACCGCCGCCGACAACATCCACTTTTCCTCATATCCCTCGCTTGGAGTCACATCGCCGTCAAGCTCTAACTAAGCCTAAGCTCTTCAGGGTTTTGCTTGCGGCTCTCCCGAAGTATCTCCACATGGTACCCAGCCTTCTAGTGGCTTTTCTACCTCTTACGCATTGCACATGGATAGTAGCTGCGATTGCGCCACACCTGGCATGGTTGCCGCCCATCTTGCAGCATCGGCCAACCTGCAGCTCAAATTCCGAAACGTGCGAATGCACCTCGCCGGTTCCATTGTTCGACGAATACTATCGTCGAGACTGGCATTTGTGAGTCGAACGAGGGTCGCCTGACGTGGAGGGATTGGGTGGAGGGTGTGCATGCGATGCATGTGTATTGCGTGTCGTTGCTCAATCAATGGAGGGGTATGGTTATCTAGGTTTGAGTTGCGGTGTTATTCGTGTGAACCATCGTTCCTGCTTCCGTCTCACCCTGCCTCCATCTCGAGGTCTCAACTCAACGCATCGCCGATACAGCCACGCCGTCGCCGTCACGACTGTCTTGACCGCCACGCTGAAACCAGCCACCAGCCTCCCCTACACTACACCACTCAACTCTTCCCCTACCTTAATCTCGGTCCGAGCATGCACGGCCACGAAAATCTGCGGCTAGACCTGCATTGCCGCAACTGTGGGTAATGCGAGCAGAGCCTCATCATAGCCATGTCCCATGTACATGTATGTACGTACATTAAAGTATATAGAGACCCACAATCGCTTGCTTTCTCAACTACACATAATTCCCGCATTGTATCCACCGCCCTAGTTACACACAGCTCCGACATCGTGAGCGCAATCGACATGGTCTAGTCAATTTAGTTTACCGGTCGGAAACCCAGTGGTATCCTCATGGTCGTGATTTTTGCCGTAAAGGGTGCATGGTGGAGATAAGGAAACTTGATTTTAGGTGACGCATATGTGTGTGCAGATGGATGGACTGGGTGTTCTAGAACAAAGTAAGCTTCTTCGCCCGCGCAGCATGCAAGGAAGACAGACGTGCATGTAGGGCTGAACGGCGTCTGGCATGTGTCAGACTGATGTCGGGATATATCGGAGGTGTCCAACCTGCCTCCGATGGAACTCGTGTGGCGCGCCGTTTTCTGAGATACACAGTTTTAAAGATTGCATTTTATACTCTCTCAGTAGAAGTATACATTATCATAGAGATCGTCTACTTCCTAGACTGTAGTGGTGAGTACGCAGCAAAGTGCATCTGAACGCTGGCTAGTGTTCGGAGCGCACCAAGACCTCCGACCTCGACCTCGATCCCGCCACCACCACGACCAAAACCCAATCGCGCGATAACGTCCTATGCAGATCCAAATCCCGCATCCTATGCATGGTTCCCATTTGCACTCGCAGACGTACTGCTGTCGTCATTCCCAGCACCTTCTTTCGGTCGGTCCCAAGTCCGGATATGGCCTGCAATACAAAGCTGTCAGCGATCCACTTCCTTATCTCTCAATTTTGCCCATCGCGAACTCAACAAATGCGTCGGGCGGATCCCTGTGTGCCACTAAGACGGGTGTTCCTGCGCACGGCCACCTGCGCCGCACCATGATCTGCGATAAGGGCGGGTTTCTACTGCAACGTGCGCGTAACGGGTGGATATGAGGTGATTTGAACGAAAACTTTGCTTGCTGCTGCGACTCACCGTTCTTGCATGAGGTGAGGATGCAGTCCTCTTCGAAGCCTAGCCAGCACAGTGGGTGCTCGTGGACGGACTTTGCCTATGGGTATTGGCGGTTAGAAATTGATGTTGAGGTTTCAGCTGAAGCCAAACTCACCAGCACTGGAGGTAGCATGGCCGTGCGTGCCCGAGGCTCCACGGGATGCACCACTATTTCTTCCTCGTCCGCCATGCTGCCCGATGTGAGGTTGGAGTTCGATCGCAGCCTATTGACCGAGCTTCCTCCCGTTTGTGTGCGCTGCATCTTGAGGTTCGACGAGGCGATGCTACCGCGCTGTCGCACAGACGCCTGCATCAACGTTAGCCATCACAACTGTCGCTTTCAACGACTGCACTCACTGCTCGCGGTCTGTGCAGCATGCCGACGCTGAAGTCCCACAGCAACAAGCGGCAGTCCTCCCCTACGCTGCCGATACGGTAATTGCGCTCGTCGCATCGCCATGGATCAAACTGCACTGCCGTCACCCACGAATTGTGGCCCTGACAGCGCGCTACCAGCATGCTGTCCTCCAAAGACCATATCGAGACGAGATCGTCTTGTCCTCCTGTGACGACATAGCGACCGTCAGGCGACCAGCACACGCACATCATGCCGCCGTAATAGCTCATGTAGTGGTGGAGCAGCTTCTCGCGAAGGAAATCCATGATCCTGAAGGACCCATCCTCGGACACAACCGCAAGATGACGTCGGTCGGGCGAAAATTCAAAGGCATTGACCTTTGACCTGGAGACTTGCCAGTAGGACACGGGGTTCGTTCTCTGGTTCTTCGAGTTGACAGACTTCTTCACGGTTAAAAGGTGCTTCAGCTTCTTCTCCTGCTCCGTCAGCCCATTCTCGCTAGGAGATGTGACGGCTTCTTCTGGCACAAACACGGCGTCTTCCTTCTCCTTGTCATACACCACCAGACTGCCGTCCATGTGCGCTGCCAGGAACAGATTTTCGCTATTTGGCAGCCACCGTATATCCGACACGGCGGTCTTGTTGATGACGCCGTTCTTGTTGATGCGCGCGTACTTTTGCGACATTGGCTCGTACCATATTATGTCGCCTGTCGAAAAGCCCATGATGATGTCGAGGTGGTTTGGACCTTTTGTGATCTGGTTTATGTCGTGACACAGCGCGTGCGCTTTCGTGAAGAGGATCTTGGTCAGATGTTCGTCTTTGGTAGGTGATGTCAAGTCTAGCCACTGGAATGCGCGGTTGATGTTTGCGAAAGCATAGAGACCATTGGGGTTGTGTTCTTGCAATCGCTTGGTCAGGGCCTCGTGCGGAATGACTCTGGATACGAAGGACGAGTTGCTCTTAACAATGTTGCTCTTCGGTTTCCGCCTCTTAGTAGGATCCTTGGAGTCTTTGCCGTTGATGACTGCCAGCGCCGCGTTGCCTTCGCCGAAGACGGGTGTCTTCAGCCCATCCAGCGGAGACGACACGATGCCATTGGCGCTGTATGACCCACCATCGCTCGCCTGGCTGTTGCTCTCGTGCGGCGACTCTTGTATGCTCGGGGGCACTTGCGACCGGGTGCTCGTCCGTGTGCCGAATCGGTGGAGTTGCGACTGCGAGGGCTGGCGGGGCGCAAGGGCGACCAGCGAGAGCTTGGTGCCGGCTGTGGGAGGAGAGACTGTCGTCGCAAGCGGGTTCGGGTTGTGGATGGGGGCCTCTGAGGGATGCGGCGGGGGCGTAGCTAGGTGGAGGTCGTCGCGCAGCACATAGGTACCTTTCATAGCGTCAGTGAGGGCAGGGAATGCAGGGTCCAGGCTGGTTAACTACCTTCTCCGACGACGAGCTGGTGCTCGGGGCCACTGGGGTGGGTGAGGGTGTTGTTGGTCTCGATAAGCTGGCCCGGCTGCGCGCCCGGGTAGCCTCCGACAGGATAGCGCGGCGGCGGAGGGAGGACGCTGTACACACATCAGTCGCGCGTCCGATGGGGGTGGAGCACGATAGGGCTGCCATTGGTGGGCGACCGGCGGTCAGCCAGAGATAGGACAGGTACTCACAACATAGCTGCTGCAGTGTAATCAGTTGCGGGCTAAATACGGCCTGGTGGAGTCGCGGTGCCTGGCTAGGAGTGACAGGGTAGAGTTAAGGGTAAGACATTAGCACCAGCAAGTACCGCGGCTATGGCATCGGCGTGTGAAGAGGCAGGATACGTCAATTTGGGCGCGCGCGGAGAAGGAAGCTTGTGGCCCGCGGCAGGCAGGCTGGGACTGGCATGGGAGCGCGGGCCATGGAACCATTGGGGAAGTGGAAAGCGGAGACGAGACGGGCGCCTTATGGCTCCGTGCACTGGGCTGTCTTATTAATTGCCTGCCATGCCGCTGGCCGTTGGTGGAGAGGACGAGACATGACATGGGTCCGGCGTATCTGCAGGGCCACTCGACAACGGTCGACGCATTGCACCTCCCAGCAGCCAATCTTGCGGGGCTGCTGGCGGGGAAGCTCCAGGGCTGCGATCGTCTCCCACGTGTGCCAAGCCTTCTGACAGCACTGGTGCTGCCCTGACCACGAATCGCTCGGAGTGCTATGAACATTGCACAAGTCTGAATATTCTCACGGCAGGTCCGACCCAGTTTCCCAACCACTCACTACCTCCACTACATCCCTCACACCTGCCCAAATGCATCAATAATGCCGCCGAGAAATGGCGACCGGTATGTGGAGCTCCCTCCCGACAACGCACTCACTAACATGCGCAGTACGGATTTGTCTTTGCGGTGACGACGGCGTCGGCAAGAGCTCCATCATAACGTCTCTTGTCAAGGACGTCTTCGTCACAGCCAAAATCCAGCCCGTCCTGCCACAGGTGACGCTCCCGCCCACGCTTGGGACGCCCGACAATGTCACCACCACCATCGTCGATACCTCCGCCCTCCCCCACGAACGACACACCCTCCGCACAGAGCTCCGAAAGTCGAACGTAATACTCCTCGTATACTCAGACCACTACAGCTATGAGCGGGTGGCGCTGTTCTGGATGCCCTACTTCCGCTCCTTAGGCGTCAACGTGCCGGTGGTGCTGTGCGCGAACAAGTCCGACATAGCCTCGAATGGCACAACATCCCAAGTCGTGTCGGAGGAGATGCTGCCCGTCATGAACGAGTTCAAGGAGATCGATTCCTGCATCCGCACCAGCGCCAAGGACCACCACAACATCAATGAGGTCTTCTTTCTCTGCCAAAAGGCCGTCACACACCCGATAGCCCCGCTATACGATTCCAAAGAGAACGCACTCAAGCCCGCAGCCGTGTCTGCACTGCAACGCGTCTTCCACCTATGCGACACAGACAAAGATGGGTACTGGAACGATCAGGAGATCCACGATTTCCAGATCAAGTGCTTCGAGAAACCGTTGGGGGACGACGACTTGATGAACATAAAGAGGTCGATGGAGCGCTTTGCTCCTGGTCTAACTGGCGAGCATGGCATGGACGAGAAGGGGTTCCTACTTCTGAACAAGATCTTTGCGGAGAAGGGGCGGCACGAAACCATCTGGATCATACTGCGGAAGTTCCACTACACCGACAGTCTCAGTCTCCAGGACACGTTCCTCCACCCCAAGTTCGACGTTCCTCAGTTCTCCTCCGCCGAACTCAGCCCGTCCGGCTACCGCTTCTTCGTCGATCTGTTCCTGAAGTTTGATATGGACAATGACGGAGGACTGAACGACAGAGAACTCGCGAATCTATTCGCACCGACCCCCGGCATGCCGACATCGTGGGTGGACTCGTCGTTCCCATCATGTACAGTGCGCAACGAAGCCGGATACATCACACTACAAGGTTGGCTCGCGCAATGGAGCATGACTACCTTTGAAGAGCCTAAGACGACTCTAGCGTACCTGGCATACCTCGGATTTGAGAGCGGCGAGCGCGGAGGGACAACCAGCGCACTCAAGGTGACCAAAGCTAGGAAGCGGCGGAAGAAGCCTGGCCGCGTCGAGCGCAACGTCTTCCTATGCTATGTCATAGGGTCGAGCGGGAGTGGAAAGAGCTCGTTGCTGTCTGCCTTCCTCCAGCGACCGTTCAGTCACACCTACCATCCCACGATAAAACCGCGTTCGGCAGTCAACAGCGTGGAATTGAAAGGTGGCAAGCAATGCTATCTGATCCTAGAGGAGCTCGGTGAACTCGAACCCGCGATTTTAGAGAACCAGGCCAAGCTAGACGCGTGCGATCTGTTGTGTTATACGTACGACTCGAGCGACCCCACGAGCTTTGCGCATGTTGTCGAGCTGCGGAAGAAGTACCCCCATCTCGACCAACTACCAGCGGTCTACACAGCCCTGAAGGCAGACCAGGACAAGACGATGCAGCGATGCGAGCAGCAGCCCGACGAGTACACCAGCGCCCTGAGAATGGCACCGCCACTGCACGTCAGCACGACGTGGAACAGCATATCGGAGCTGTTTGTTCACGTACGTACTACATCCATTGATTAATTCCACGAGCTAACACCGTATAGCTGGCTGAAAGCGCCACCCACCCCTCGACAGCCTTCCCCAAGCAGGAAGAGGACGGCTACGATTATCTCAATCTTTACCTAGCGCTCGGAGCCGTCACGTGCGCAGTGGCCTCGGCGATGTTTGTCTGGAGACGCAGCAGCGCATCGACCTGACACCCTATTCAGGGGAAAAACCGAACACCCAAGAGCCTACGTCAAGATAAAAGCTTGCGAAGTTGGTGGCCTAACGGCGACGTAGGCTCCTAGGTATTCAGTTTCTCCCTTGAATGAGGTGCTGAGATCTGAGACCAGGGGCCAGGCATGAATGTGAATCTTTGCTTCTTGTATATACCATGGCAGCACACCACTTCCACCCCTATAGACAAACTACTCGCAATAGGAAAAATCCCAAGCGTCGGAGATGATGGCAATGCAGCACTCACGATAATGGCAGCGGCGCGGAGGGTCAGCGCTTAAGCATGACATCACCTTGGCGTGCGGCTACGTTGTACAACAGACCAGTCTCAGCGGCACGAGCGAATAGGTAGACGCAGGGACATTTACCCCTGGCGCTTCGGCCTGACGGGGAGTAGCGCCAATATGTGGATAGATGATATCGGTGAGTTAGCATGGGATCACGATGTTGGGCTGGGAGCGAGGGAGGGTGACAGCTCGCTTGACAATGGTGTGGGCTAGCGACGTGCTTCATGGTGCACTTCCGTGACTTAGTCCGGGGATCTGCGAGTAGTCTGAGACGAGACGGCTATTCTTGTCTCTCGCACGCATCACATTCGGTGACAACGTGAACACCCGCGTGCTGCCGAAACCGTGAAGACTCCAGTAGGGGTTCCTTTTGGGTGCAGACGTTGAAACGGTCTCTGTTGTTTTTGAGCAGGACCCTGGATGCGGCATCCAAGTCGCCCGGCTGGGTAAGGCGGACATGGATTGGCTGTCTGGCGTGGTTGAGGGCGGCTGCTGGCAGACGTACACTCGGCTTGTGGTGATGCCCCCCTGTGTGGCGGAGCAGCTGGAGGGCGCCGAGTCGTGCATCTTGGGCGCGCTCCGGGCTAGTGACATTGCAGTTAGTTGGGGTGCTGGCTGGACATGTGCATCACGGCGCGAATGTGTACCTCTACTATTTCTCCCTGAGACCATGGTGCTTGATACTCCTTCGCCGCAGCACCAACACGCCCGACCCGTCCGCCTCGCAAATCTTGGGCCCTTGGATGCCCGCACCGCCTCGGCGCCCTAAGCAAGCCGTGGCAATCGTGCTAACCCGCACCTCCGCACTCTCTGAGGTTCGCAAATGGTGAGTAGCGCATGTCTACCTAGTAGCCTCAGGCAAACATCTACCAAATACTGTGGTGACAATTGAGGTCGCCATTGTTTCGTTTCCCTATTCCCCGGCAAAGGCCCGCGGCGCCAACCCGACGTTCCAAGGAGCCCCCAAGCTGACCAAGTCTCGTACCCCACAGGCAACCGACAGAGCCAGAGAGCTGGACCGCCTATATCAGATGCGAAACCCAGGCCCGCGCCGGGGGCATGCGCCGCAGATATCCATCAGCGATGACAGCCACCACGTCACCGAGGCCATAGGCGACATGTACGGCGGCGACAGCGACACCGACGCCCCCAACCGCCGCAGCCTGCGACCCCTAAGCTTCGTCCCCAGCCCCAACGGCGACTCGATCCAGTCCTTTGGCGCCTTCGAGGCCTTCGACCCCTTCCCCAACGCGCCCCCCGCGAGGTCCCCGCTGCGTCCCCAGATGTCCTTCGAGAAGCCCCAAACGCCCACGAGCCCCAATGGCACCGCGCCCATGAGCCAGAAGCGGGCCTCGGTCGCCCGGCACCCGTCGAACGGCGGCCAGATGTCCCCTCCACTGTCCCGCTCGAATTCCAACACGGCGTCGCACCAGTTCCCGCTGAACAACCTCGACTACGAGAACAGCCCGGCGGGCCTCGCCCAGGAGCTGAGCAACCTGCAGGCGATACGGAGGATGTCCATGGGCGTTAACAATGCCGATCCCGATCTGCCTTCGTTCCAGTCCGCAAACTCACCGCCCTCCCCACCGGCCATGTCGGAAGAGGACGAGTCGAAACTCTTCTGGGTACCCGCACGGCTGCATCCCGAACTGGCGCCCATGGAGTTCAAGACGTTCATTGAAGACAAGATTGACAGGACGAGACGACGCTCCGGAGACTCAGACTCGCTATCTCCGGATGGCGCCATGGGGCGTCAGGGCTCGGGGGGAGGGCTGCGGCGGAAGAAGTCCATGCTGTCCAGACAGATTGATACTGGCTCTGGCTACAAGGACGGCGCCGAGAGGCTGGAGAGGAAGCGATCCGGCGCGCAGCCCAACGGGGGCTTGTCGAACCTCCAGGAGCTCGAGCACATACAGGAGGACCCGGTGGCCTTAATAAGACGGATGAGCATCGATCAAAAGGGCATGGCCGGGGAAGGGGAAGAGGGCTCTGACGGGATGCCCATTGTGCCGGGTAGCAAGATGCGTGGTCTGGGCACGCTCAAGAGATCAACACACACTACGTACAGACGAGGCAGTCTGCGGAAAGGCGGCCCGCCCCTCTCACGGCGACTCGTTTCTGGTCGACAAGGAGACACCGACACGGAAGATTCCCCGTCCACCTCGCCCGTCCACTCTACCGAGAGCATTCCCGAAGTCCCTCCTCTCCCAGGTCTCAACCGCGTTCAGTCGGAACCCGTTAACTCGGCGTTTGAAGGATCGTCCAACAACTTCTCGCGGCCTGGGGGCAAGCGGGCATCTCCCAGCTATGGCGGCGAGAGACCTGGTTCATCCGAGGAGTACCCCAGGTCAGCTTCTACAGAGCCTATCTCACAGCAGGAGCGAAGTTCGCCGCAGCCCAGGCAGTTCCACTCGAGAATCGCCTCCAACGGCCGCACGACCGCACCTTTGCCAGGCTACACACCTCCGCCGCAGCAGGTACCCCAGATCATCGAGACACCACCGCCACAAGAACAGAACCGAACACCTCAGTTTCAGCTACCCGAACGTCACTCCTCTCGTCAACCTCCGCCTCAAGCCCAGCAACAACCTGCAGGCCCTCGCCATTATCCTCAGCCTCAACAGCAACCTCCGCAGCAACAGCGCCAGCCCCAGTCGTCAAGTCGACCGAACCGTCATGCACAAGCTGCTCAGTCGTCCCCGATCAAGCCCGCGCAATCCTTCGATGATCTAGTAGCGCATCCTTCGGCGATGCCCGGCCAGAACAACAGGGTCGATTCGTTGTCCATAATCCCGAACGCACCAGAAGAGAAGAAGCTCGAACCGAAGGCCAAAGATAAGAAGGACAAGGATGGCTCTGAGGGCGGACAAAGGAAGACGAGCTGGGGCTGGTTTGGCGGTGATAAGGAGAAGGAAAAAGACAAGAAGTCAAAAGACAAAGACTCAGAAAAAGAAGCCCCGAAGAAGGTCAAGAACAAGCTCAGCAAGTCCCAGGAGAAGGAGAAGGACAAGGGCCACGATGACACGAGACTGGACCTCCTGCAGACATCGATACAGGGCGGGGGTCGTGGTCGGGAGAGCGTAGTGCTGGATCGCGAAAGCGTCAAGCTGGAAGAAGAGCGAAAGAAGGAGAGCGCCAGAAAAACATCCAGCGAAGGCAAGAAAGAGAAGGAGCCTGGACTGTTGTCCTCCATCTTCGGAGGAGGAAAGAAGAAGGGCGAGAAAGAGTCGTCTCACAAGAAGAACGCCTCACGTGGATTATCGCCCGAGCCCCCGCCACGCATCTTAAAGCCCGACATCGACTACAACTGGACACGATTTTCGATCCTAGAAGAGCGCGCTATTTACCGCATGGCCCACATCAAGCTTGCGAACCCCCGCCGCGAGCTCTATTCCCAAGTCTTGCTTTCCAACTTCATGTACTCGTACCTCGCCAAGGTCCAGCAAATGCACCCGCAGATTTCCATCGGCAACTCCAAGCAAGCAAAGCAAGCTCAACAGGCTCAGCAACAGCAACAAGCCGCGCAGCAGAAGAAGGAGCAGCAACAGCAGCAACATCAGCAGCAGGCCGCTCAGCAATCTCAGCAGCAGCAACCGCAGCAGCAACAACAGCAACAGTCGCAGCCTGAGGAGTTTGCCCAGTATCAGCGGTACCAGCAGGTAAGAGATCTCAAAGGCAACAATATTTAGAAGAGTGAAACTAACGAAGAACGCAGCAGCAACAACAACACGAGCAGCAATCCTCCGAAAAATCCTCACAAGAATGGCCCTCTGTACACCAACAACAAGCCAACGGCGCCCTCTCACAACAACAACAAAACGGCCAACACCAGCAACAACAATTACAACAACAACAGCATGTAAGAGGCGGATCTCAGCAGGGTAATTCTTATAACCAGAATCCGCGTGATTCGCACCATTCGAATCATAGTGCGAACGGCGGCGGTGGAGGCGGTGGTGGTGGTGGGGGATATAGTGTAGCGAATACGCAGAATTATCTGGGACAATCTGGTAAAGGGGGTGGGGGTGGTGGGATAGGAGGGGGAGGAGGAGGAGGAGGGTATAGTAATTATAGCGATGAAGAGGGGGGGAAGAGGGGGGATGATGATATGTGGTAGTGAAATGGATGGTTGTGGATGAGTTAATCAAATGAAAGATGGGTGGAGGCATGGAAGATGCAAGGGGGCGGAGTAGGGATATACAGCCTCCTTTTTAACTACGCCTTTTCTCTTCATCTTTTTTTTCTCTGATCTTTTGTGGGTTCGCTTTACTTGTATGTATATTTTGGGGGTTTAATATCTAAAGCGATGGCTGGCGTTGAGGCTGGATGGGCATAGAGAGACGGATGGATGGGCAGATGGTATGAGATGGGTGGGCTTTTACGCTTGACGGTTGGAAGATGGGAATGGGGAATGGGGGATTACAGATAATGTAATTTTTTGAATCTCGCAAGTGTCTTCTTCCCAGACGATAGGGCAGCGCCAGGAAGCTCTTCCTTCTCGTCTTACCATATAGGTTGTTTTTTCTACCGACCTGGCTCTTCCAGCGCGTTCAGGAAGGGAGGGATAAAGAAAGAGGTTTGTCCAATGAGCAAACGTGGAAGGAGATGGAGCAACGGGTGGGTGTTTATCAAGAAGAGGGGAGAGTGTGAGTTGGGATCTTTCACACATCTTACTATTCATTTTCTATGGGAAAAGACAAGCAAAACACAGAAGAATCGGATCTCGACATGGCAAAGATCAAGTACGTCAGACCCAGCAAAAGCCAGGAGAAAAAGGCAGCAGCACCAGTTGTACCAGACCCTGAACCAGAACCAGAACCAGACACAAGCCCAATGTCAGACGTACCCTTAGACTTAGAGTTGAACGACGACGATTTCGGTTTTGACAATGAAGAGGATAAGGCGGACGAGCAGGACAACGAGGCAATGGTCGGAGAGGGGGACGGTGTTGAAGATGTACCGGAGCAAGCCGTCGACGACATGGAAATTGACTGGGACGACGACGGCGAAGAAGAAGCAGAAGAGACGAAAGAAGAACTACTTGATCAGATCAACAAGAACTGGAACATCTCAAGCCTAAGGAGTATAATGGAGCCGGGGTTCGACGAGAAGAACAAGACAAAGCTCAAAGATACGTGGCTCTCCGGCAAGACCGATATCACAGACGAAGAGTGGGATACAAACACCCTCCGCCTTTTCCGAGACCTATCCCGGTTAACACGGAACGACTTCGACGATGCAAAGTCAAGGCTAGCCAAGACGCTCCGTTATAGAAAGCACGATGAGCACGGAAAAAGAACAGGATCACAGAGGGTCATAAAAGAGCCCCGGTTGCGCAATGATCTCAGGACGGTTATCTCGGCCTTGCATACGAAGAAACGGAAAGAACGAGATGAGAAGGATGGAGAGTCGGGTAAACCCAAGAAGAAGAAGAAAGCGAAAGCTGATGAGTCTTCCGACGTGGATCTCGACGACGACTTGTATAAGTCGGAAGAAGAGATTAGCTTCGAGGAGTATCAGAAGAGGATGGCAAAGAAGAAGGGCAGCAGCAAGAGACCAGGCGGCAATAGTGCAAATCGTTCGAAATCACGACAAGATAGTGAAGACGAGTCTAGCTCCGGCCCTGACGAGGTACCCTCAACCGACCCAGGCACGAAGAGAAACGCAGAAGCCGGTGTGAAAGTGAAGAAGAAGCGAGCTCCACCGAAGAAGAATGCACAGGCAAAAGCCGACGCTGCTGAGGCAGAAGCCGCCGACAACGAAACTCCTGCGAACGAGCCTCCTCCCGTCACCATAATACAAAACGAAGAGGAGAGAAACGCCGCACTCGAATACATCTACACCACCTGGCGAACCACCTCGCTTTTGCATGTCCTGCCAGATGCTCTGCACCCGGTAGAAGCGACCAAAGATCAAGACCTGGCTTACGAAATCGTCGCGGCTCTGCGCAATCTCTCCAATTTTATACGTACGCCAGATGAACTCGCTGCCTTCAGACAAGACCTGGAAGATCAGGTGGCGGGAGATGCCACCTTCACTAACGAAGATATCGTGGCACACATTATGAGAGTCGGCGAGCCTTATTACCATGCAGCTCGAGCAGCTGGTGGGCATGCACGGCACCCGATAGTTCAGAGCGCTGCTGCCCAGCTGCAGACAGAGGGACCAACTACACGCAGGTCGCCGCGTAACCACAACACTTCCGCAATCCCTCCAGCGGGTGGTCAGCAAGCTGTTGCTGCTCCAGCCTTAGATTTATTAGCAGCAGCAGCGACTGACAGATCTAGAGCGATTGCGACGACACCGCAGCCTTCACAGATAAAGCAACCCCCTGCGGCTAAACCCAACGCTGGGAACGAAGGTACAGCTCAGCCGTCTGAGCAGCGCACCACGCGAGGAGAAGCTGAGTCCGTGAACGCTCGTGGTCAGTCATCAGGCGCGAACAACACGCAAGGCCAAGTTCAACCTCCGCAACCTCAACCACAGCCTGCTGAGCAGCGACCCTCGCGCCCCACTGCCGCCATAAGGGACAACGACATAACATTCAGATTGGTATCAGCTCTAAGCAGAGTGCGCAACTCCGAGGCGGACGTGAGAGTAGCGCAAATCCAGCGTGACATCGCTGCTCTCCAAGGACAATCCGCATATGCTCAAGCAAATGCCTCTCTTGAAGTCGCGTTAAAGGAACGACAACGTGCAGAAGCGGAGATGGAGGCGAATAGCTTTCAGGGAAATAGAGAGGGGATGCAGAGGCGGAGAGAGGTTGCGAGGCAGCGTGAGGAAGAGCTCCGGCGGATACGTCGGGGAGATGCCGTAGACGCGGGAGGAGATGAAGAGGGAGGAGAAGATGGAGAGCCGCATCAAAGAAACAAAAGGCAAAAGACAGGAGAAGGTGGCAAGAGTGGAGACGAAGGAGATAGGAGTGGTGAAGGCAACGGGGACGGAGGAGGAAATTAGGGTAGAGTGGCAGATGGATCTGCTTTCAGTGTTTACCAAGATACTCTCATGTCGCACTCTTCCTATGGTAGAAGTATGACTTCATCAAGTCGTTCAATCATCAATAGATGTGATCAAAGTCTATAAAGACTCAACCAGATTCCTAAGTATGTTCAGAAGGTACAGTGGGCTATCCTTGCCTGTTCAATGTGGCCGGCCAGCAACGTCCCCAGTATGACGACGCACATTTAAGATACGATTGTTTGGATTGTAGATTGTTGTAAGAGAAAGCATTAATGGCCAGTGATCATGCGGACGGGAAAGATCAAAGAGTGTATTTGTTCAGATGCAAACATGAGCATCAAAGGAGGGGAGGAATGAATATAGAGGAGCTATCGAACCTTTTACTTCACTAAACGCAGTCTCGATTACATTGACCTGAGACACATTCACCGACAGTCGTTCAAATCATGCCGCCAAAAGGAAAAGAGAAATCTACCTCGCCGTCACTTGATGAAACGCTTGGGGAGATGGATGATGTGGGAATGGATGACGATACTGCTGGGCTTCAAAACGCTCAGGACGCGGCAATAGCGTTGGCTATGCAGCGGAGATTGTGGGGTGATGCCGAGGAAGACGGAGAGAATCATGGTTCTGAGTCTGAGAGAGTGGTAGATGAGTTTGATGACTTATTCGACGAGTTGCCGGATGACATGCTCAGCGACCCGCCTGACAACGCAGGTGGTGAAGAACAGCCGGATAACGCCCCAATCGATTCTGCAAACGATGCAGAGGAGCCAGCGCCTGCCGAAACCCCACCCCCCGTCCTAACGGCTGCTGAACAACAAGCGGAAGATCAGGAACGAGCAGATGCGATCGTCGATATAGGCCAAAACTGGGGTCCAGACTTTGCCACGATGGGAAACTGGATAGCAGACAACAACTGGCTCCAGGGTAAAACAGACAATCTCACGGAACAGAACTGTGAGATCGACACTATTCGCGGGTTCCGAAGCTTGTCGGAGTTGACCAAGGGTCAAGGTCGAGACATAAGACACCAAATCGAACAGTTTTACCTGATACGATGGACCAAAGGACGCGCGCGGCCTATAGGCAAATTCCGGCACGAGAAACAGGTGAGCTTGCGCGAGGATTTGAGAAGACTGCGTGAAGGGGAGTGGGTGAAGCCAGAGAACGAGAAGAAGCCAAAGAAACGCAAGGGGAAAGCTGCGCGGAAGACGACACCCCGGAAGAGAGCGAAGACCAAGGCTAGCCGTCAAGAACCAGTTGATGAAGATGATGAGGAAACTTCCGACTCATCTCCAGATGAGATACCCCCGACAGAACCAATCAAGGAGAAACGAAAGACAAAGGGAGGGAAGAATGCGAACGATGCAGAAAAGACCGACGAAAACGAATATTCTACTACCAGTATCACGTCAGAAGCACAGAGAGATGCTGCGCTTCGACGGATATATCATAACTGGCAGATAAGCTCGCTGCACGGGCACTTCCACGCCAGGCTGCACGAAGACGATGTTAGCGACGACAAAGATATCGAATGGAGCGTCATCGAGCTGCTTCGCGACTTGTCCGAGGTTAGCGCTACCCACGCGCAGGGTGAAGAGATCAGGGATGAACTCGAAGCACACCTGAGAGAGATGGATGAGTATGACCTGGCGTCTCTCCATCGCAGGATAACAATTACTGGTCAGGACTATCATACTGCGGCGGAGAAACGAGCAAAGGAAGAAAAGGAAAGACGACGTCAGGAAGTGGCCGAAGAAAAACGCCAAAGGCTAGCTGCAGCGAACAACAAGGACAATGGCGAAGGACCAGCAGCCGAAGCTGAAGATGAAGATGCCGAGAAGCGGCCAGCCGGTACGAGATCAAACGGAGCTCAAAGTCAGCGAACCACCTCGCGCAGAACTAGAGCGAGTGTCGCAGCCGAAGCTCGTAAACAGGCTCAATCAGCAGGAAACAACTCTTCACAGTCACTGGTAGTTAAATTGAAAGTACCCCCCGGTGCACTTGGAACAGGCGGGCCAACAGCTGGCGAAGCATCAAGCGCCGCTCAGTCGGGCAGCAAGGCAAAGGCCGCGACTAGGGAACGCTCAGAGTCTGCAGTCCAGCAGGAAGGAGGCGAAGTTGCTGATTCGGATGTTCTCGAGACACCAGCTCCTCTCCTAGATGAGCCACGGGATGGACGGCCAAGCCCACTACAAGAGCTGGAGCTGGAGCAGCGGTTACCTTCGCCAACTCCAGAATCACCCAACATCCAACAAGACGAGCCCGAGCCCGAGCCCGTCCTTCCAAATGACCCAGTGCAGCCAGCGCCCCAACCAGGCCCCCAAGCGCCTCAATCCCCAACGCATGTTGAAAGACAACAGCCCCTACACCCCCGCTTCACCGCACGTACCGAGGCTGAATCATTCGCACTGCGACTAGCCTGGAACGAAGTATCCATCGAAGAAACGACACTCGGGGTATTGCGAGCCCGGCGTGTGGTAGCTGCTCTTCAGAACGAAGATCCGCTACAGCAAGACATCCTCAGACTAAATGTTACTGAGCAGGAACATCGTCTTTCTCTGGCATACGGGAGAGCGATGCGTCTCGGAAGACCGCAGAGAGTGGGTGAGACGGTTGGGCCGGGTGGGGGTGAGCACAGGCAGAGACGGAGTGGTGATGGCGGAGGTGTGGAAGAAGGACGAGACCAGAACCGAGAAGGTGGAGCTGGGGAGGGTGGAGATGATGAAGCGGGCGCTAGGGAAGGAGAGGGTAACGGAGAAGGTGACGAGAACGGAGGGGCAGCCTAGAGTAGCAGGAGTGTCTATCCACACCATGTCTCGGACGTCATAAGTAGCGCTCCTTCCTAGCTCAAGATCTGTATACTAGAATGTCAAGACGTTGTCATATACTTACGTTTCACATGCCACATTAGCAAGTCATAATGAAGAAACGAGAAGCTTTCGCTACGTATACTTCGTCATACATGAGTGTTAGCTCGACAGCTAGTCGTCAGTCAACGCCGCCAGAAATGAATCATGCGACAATACTCATGCTATGCAACTGCTTCGCTTGACCATTGGTCCGCGCGTACGCATAACAAAGAGACCTTCCTGCAAACAGTGTTCCTTGCCCACCAAAGTCGCAAGCTTCGCGCATCGTATCGTATCCAGAACAAGGCTATAGCCACGGATGTACAACCAACAGACTAATGACGCGGAACGCCTGCCATATCGACATCCTCCATATCTGCCGACACCGGTGTGGGTATGCCGCCGGAAGCACTGGAGCCGCGAGTGTGCGAGCCACCGTTGGTTGCGGTAGAAGACTTGGCGGTACCGTACTTCTTGTTCTGGAGGTCGCGCAGAATCTCTTGGCCTTTGAGCAAAGAGTCACGCTGACTGCTGAGCTCCTTGCGTAGATTGAAACGGTGTGGGGATTCGGAGAGGAGGCGGACGGCGTTGTCGTAGGCTGCGTTGCGGAAGTCAGTATAAGGCTAACGTAGTGAGAGAGAACGAGGCTTACCTTGGCTGCCGTCGTTCATGCCCAGCCCACCCTCAAGTTCGTCGCGAAGTTGGGTGCGAAGCTGCTTGAAGAACTTGGATTCAATCCTCATACATACGGCGTCGTGGAAGCGGCGGGCTGCTAGCATGTAGTATGTAGTAACCTGCGCCACAACTCCGAGCTCGACGACGTAGGGTTCATGGTTCAACACCGCCATGACCCTGGCGTCCTTCCTCATCCTGTCCTCTTCTTGCGGGGTAGTCTCTTTCCCTGTACGCTTCAATCTATCGCGCTTGTAGATGTTGAGGCGAGCTTTGAAGCGAGCTTGACGATAGTGTTCTAGTACTGCTTCCTTCTCAAGCTCGAAAAGCTCGTCATGGAAGATGAAAGGGCCTTCCTTCTCGTCGTTTAGACTCTCGTTGGCCATGGTGTTGCGCTGCTCAGTAAAGTTCAAGCTGACCATTTGTTCAACGATCTCCCAAGCAGTGCGCCAGAAGATCGATCCCTGGTACTTGGAAAAGTGCTTGTGGAACACAACCTTGATTTGATCGACGATCTGACCTTCGAGCGTTTTGAAGAACTCGTGAAGCGGTTCCGACCAATGTTCAAGCGTCTCAAGCATCATGTTATCGACGACGCGCGGTTCGATCTGCCCGGGCACTTTGCTCTGAGAGTTCTCCGCCAGATGTTGCGTGACTTGATCAAGGAAGAACTTCTTCCTCAGCTCGCTAAAGTCCGTGCTTGGCATTGCTGTTTTGCCTTCCGGGGTCTTTGGAGGACCGCGACGGCTAGGAGTCTTAGCTGGTGAGGGACCTGGAGTATCGCCGAGCTTGCGCTTCTTTGTAGGTGTCTCAGGATTGCTAGACATCGGTGTATCGCGATCTCCGTCATCCACGTAGTCCTCATCGTCATCATCGTCGTCGTCTACAGCAATAGCCTTACTAGCGGAGCTGCCAGGCTGAACTCCGAGGACGTCCATGTAGACCGTCGCGTCTCTACTTCCGCTTGTAAACATCGTGGGCTTCATGCTAGCCAGGGCATCGAAGAACCCCTTCTGCAGTGTCTTCCAGTTGTTGCGCCACGCCTTGCAAGGGAATTCGGCCTCAAGCTCCTTACGTACATTGTGCGAGAAGTCGAGTACGACATCCGAGATGATTCTAGGGGCGTTGTGCGTAGGAGGATCTGGGAATTCTCGAAGTTCGGCTAGGACCTGTTCCAGCCTGGCATTGATCTCCTGGTCAATGATGGGAAGCTTTTTCGTCATCTCTTCAGCAAGCTTGCAGGAAAGGAAGCTTTGCAGGTTCAGTGTACCAAATCGGTGTTGGTAGTGGCTGAACTCTGTTGACCAGGGTGTTCCTTGACTGAAAAATTGGTGCTCTTTGAGCCGAGCTTGCGTATGGGTCAGGCCGCGCCCCATCTCAACCTGGTTCAGATTTTTTACGACGAAGTAGCCATGCCCCAATGCAAAGCGCTTCTCGTCGAAAACCTCCATGAGCTTGTCGTGACGGGATCCTTCGGGTATAAGATCTGGCTTGGTGAGCACACCTAAACTTGTTAGCAATATGTCTATCATGAGAAGCGAGGATATTTACCAATGCACCGGTCTGTAGCGTTCAACCTCCGCGCAATGCCACCTGCAGACGAGTTGGCGATGTCGGTGTCTAACGAGCAGGTCACAAGGATGAGAGATTCTTCGTCCTTGACATAGTCCGTCACAAGGTTGCGAACGAAATCTACCAGGAACTCCTTGTCTTGGGTCTCCGCTTGATTGATGATACCTGGCAAGTCGTAGAAGCTGAGCGACGGTAGGGTTGGATGAGAAATGGAAATGCAGACGACGTTGGGGCTGAAATCGCAGTGCGGCTTCTCTCGGAGCGCGGCAACGGTCGATCCGAGGAAGTCCGTAAAGTCCATCATAGGGTTGATGATCGCCAGTTGAGCGCGGGCGATTATTTCCTCGAGTTCATTAGGGTCTTCTGTACTCGCGAAGTGTACGACGTTTGGCTGAAGCAGCTCAACCCAGCCTGGGAATCGGTGCTCGGATCCTCCGCTCTTGTTACTATAGTAGCCAAAGTCGCGGCGCAGGGAAACGCTTGCGCTCCAGCTGGCACGGGAATTTTTGGAGGGCTCGAGATTGATGTAGAGTGGGCACCTGGTGCATGTATCATCCGCTCTCGGAGTTTTGATGCCGGAGATGCCTTCGATAACAGAAGATTTGCCGGTAGACTGCTCGCCTGGCGCCGATATTAGTACATAGCAACCAAATACTGTTACGCGAGACGTACCCAGGACGATACATTTCGGCAGAGGAATGTTCAGCCTCTGTAAGCCAAGGCCCTCTAGTCGGTTGATCGTCGCCATCACTTCTTTTACTCGTTGTCCAAGCGGGTCAATCTCTGCTGCTGCGTATGCGTCGTCTGTGGGCTGTGGATCTAGATAGTAGTAAGTAATGAGTACTCAGCTCCGGGTTGTAGTCTGTAGCTTACCATCTTGCCCGACCAAGTGAAGCGGCTCAAGGCCCTCACTCAGTCGCGATACGTCGTCGCGCGCGGGGTGAAGTACCGGTTGTTGTGCAGGCAGGTGAGTATTGCTTTGAGTGTCGAGCGGTGCGTCGGCAATCGTGCCATCATCGCTGGGGGTGACCGGGCGCTTGATGGTCTCCTTGAGTGCTCCGCGGCGAGTAGCGCCCACCATTTTGAGAGGTTGTACAGAAAGTCAAATGGTGTAGTGGTAAGAGATAAGTAGGTGAGTGTGGTAGCAAAGTTGACAACAACGAGAGCGCGAGCGCCAAGACTTGACTCTAGGCAGTAATCCGAGGTGACACAGACTCCAAAGCAGGGTCCAGGAGCAGTACGCAAACGGAAACCATTGGACGAGTGTAGAAGCTCCAGGACGAGAGGGCAGAAATGTTGTAGTGAGCGCGAGTCTGGTACTATTTCTGGAGCGGTGAACGGTGAATGCATGATACGCATGAGCTCAGTTTGCAGCGAGGAGAAGACATGAGTTGGATGGACGACAGATGCTTGTACGTTACCTGCATGTAGGTCTGAGAACTCCGTCGAGAAATCATCTTTTTTGTACGTGATCTGAGAGTGATGTCCAGATCACACTCTCACCTCGGAGGCTATGCACATAGCCCCGAAAACAGTGCAAGGAATTGATGCTGAAGATATGGAAACGACAATAGTCAGAGTTGATGGACAAGCTGTGGACTCATGGCGGAAGAAAGAGGAGGACAGAGAGGAGAAGCGTCACACAGATGCCGAAGAGCTGCTACTAACACAAAATAGACGTAGTAAACTTCGCCAATTGGTCTGGATGTTGCAGTATGGATTCATTGGCCATGCCGAATGCAGTCGCAGATGATGCGTGCCGCGCGGAGGAGCGATTCGTAGCTGCACTGTTAGACAGAGCTGCTATGGCTGACAAATGACAGAGAAAGTAGCATATGAATCCAAACAAGCGAGAAGATGACGCCGCATAGATGGTTCTGATGGTGAGTGACGAGACACGGAAGGAGGTTTGACGGCAGAAGTGGTCGCGCCAGTCCCGAAGATTCGCCGCTAGCGCCAAAGCAGCAAGGGTCCTCAAGAAATTCCATCGAAGCACATCGTCACCGGTGGCTACCGTCCGACCACGAGCTCGCCCACGCCCTCGCCTCACCCCCGGAATCGCCCAAAACACATCACATCCTCTAATAATACACAATGGATCATTCGCGCGATCCCTGTCCCTGGGTCATTCTCAATGACTTTGGCGGTGCCTTTGCCATGGGTGTATGTCCCCGCCAGCGCTGCATCTCTGGCCCGTATACTAATACCGCATTAGGCTGTCGGAGGAGCAGTATGGCATGGTGTGAAGGGTGTAAGTATCTTTTCAACATCACAAAGACCTGCGCTTACAATCTGCAGTTCCGTAACTCACCCTACGGCGAGCGACGCATCGGCGCCATCACAGCGATCAAAGCACGCGCGCCTGTTCTCGGCGGCAACTTCGGTGTCTGGGGAGGACTTTTCAACACATACGACTGCGCAGTCAAGGGAATACGGAAGAAGGAGGACCCGTGGAACGCCATCATCGCAGGATTCTTCACAGGTGGATCGCTCGCAGTACGAGGAGGCTACCGGTCGATGCGCAACGGCGCGATATCATGTGCTATTCTGCTGGCCGTCATCGAGGGTGTCTCAATTGGCTTCAACCGCATGATGGCGGACAACACAAGGCTCGATGCGCCCCCACCACCACCAGCCGACGTGGGTGCACCATCGGGCGGCGGCGGCATGGCTGTGGCCGCGTAAAACGTTTTCGATTCACGATTTATACCTCTTCAGAGCGAACCGTTATCAGGCCACGGGCGGGCAGCGACATGTCTGATGTCTTGGCAAGCGGTGTTTTTGGGATGTTTGGCATATACCGCAGGCAGGTTTCGGCAGCGGGCGGCGTTCACACTCTCCTCAGCTTTGTGCTATATCTGTATCATATACGCGACACGACTTGTACAACATCTGGAGGCGTCTCTAGACGAAAGCTTGAGTGTGCGGAATTCAGAAGATACGACACATCTCAATGTTCATCAGCTATTGCGCACCCAATCTATTGAATCCGAGCTTACCGCAATAGTTTAAACTCAAAACCCGCCTAAAATATCTTGATGACATCATCCGACCCACTCCTCAGTAAACAATCCTCTGAGCTTCCCCGGCATCCTGCGACGTTTGGGACACTGCAAATGCCTCCAAGGCTAGAACGCACGCGTGAAGAAGCCACTCTCAACGAAGTCTGCTACAGCTGCAGGTTGCTGCTAGCTTCTTCGAGTCAGCGTGGCTGACGGCAATGAGCATTGACCGCCTTTTTTACCCTGGAAATACTGCACCTGCCGCTTCATTCGATGTCTTCACCCCAAACCACGATGCTGCCTCGACACGCGCCAGAATTGCGAAACCCATCTCCCCCATCTCATGATTCTTATGTTTCGCACTCGACTATTCAATAACACCAATACGATTTACGACATTTATCCCCAGACGCGAACATGGCCCCTTCCAAAGATTTTGATCTATCGAAAGCCATCCAATCAGAGCTCACCTGCATCTTTCCAAGGTCCTTGAAACAACATGTCACCACCATCATGACCAACTGGCACCTCGAATACGCTAAAGACTGCATTCCACGTCCACTATGGCCCCAGGACCTTTTCCCTCAATGGGGTGCCGACATCATTACGCTTTTAAGCGAGATCTCATCACTACCTGGCGCTACTCTCCCAGACTTCACTAGGAGACTGAAGGAAGTTGTAAAGATGCGTCAACAGAAGAACAAGTCTGCGGCTGGCAGATCGAGCCGGGCCAAAGCTGTAGATCTGAAGGCGGTTCTGAAGCAATATGAAAGAGACGCCGAGGAGATGGGAGCTGGGCTAGCAAGTCCGGAGTCAGACGCGAAGGAAAGGAAAGGTGGCCGTACCACTCGGAATACCCGTATACAGATGCCGAAAACACCAGTGAACCACGACGACGATGAGGAAGAGGAGGAAGAAGAAGGTTCATCTGAACCACTCGCTGGCGGGAAATACCAGTACCTCTCCGGCGTCCGACCCGTCAAAGTCAACCTAAACCCCGATGCATCCGCCGTGAAGAAGCCAACGCGACCCAAACCGCCACCAAGAGGCAAGAGACGGAAAGCCAACGAAGACGCAATGCCAGATCCTCTGGCAGTCGAACTCCCGACTTTGGTGCACCAGGACCCCGACCCCCGGGTACCGGATGACACTGGTTTCCTCTCAGATCTCGAAGGCAATGAGGCGAGGGAGAAAAGCAGGAAGAGGAAGAAGCGATTATCGAGACTTGAGCAGCAGCGTATTAGAGAACCGCATTGGCAGTTGGATAACGATAACATCACTCTTGATGTTCCGACTCCGACGCAACCGCCCGGGATTTCTGCTGTAGAGGACGAAGAGGATGCTGCGACCATACCCGACGCGCACGATGACGAAGATCCGGCACCAGATAGTGAAACGCACGAACCGATAAATGCCACGGAAGAAGCCGAGATCGAAGCTATGAACCTACTCGCCTCTCTGGCTGAACTTCCTACAAATGCAACGGCAACGGAAAAGAGGGAATTAGAAGAACTAAAGTTGAGCATGGAGCAGCGCATATGGCGCATCAAGGTGTTGAGGATAGAAGAGCGGGTCCAGAATGAGGCGCTGGCCAAGCGCGGAACGGAGGGTGAGGAAGAGCAAAGTGGGGATCCTGAAGCGAATGCTGGTAGAGGCGGCAGGGTCTCGAGAAAAGAAGAGAGGGTGCGAAACAAGGGGCGAGCCAGACGAGAAGCAAAGAGTGGGGATGGTGGTGCTGTGGAGAGCGATACGAGTAGAGGGGGAAGGGTGTTGAGGACACGGAGGGGGAAGTAGGGTTCAGATGCGAGGCGAACAAGACGCGGATGAATACTCTGGGATAGTATTATATTGTTATATTAGATGGGGAGGCCGCTGTCTAGCGCCCTGGAATATATGCGCTTGCCAACGTACCTGCGACCGACACGAGTGCGCAATCCGAATTTACCGTCGCTACCATGGGCCCTGGCGCATACATTGGTTGCTATCCACTTCGTCCAGTGGTACTGTAATGGCTTCTGGCGACTGTAAGCCACTCACAGGCTTCGCAGTCCCAACGTTACCAGACCAAAGAGCATACAGCCGTACCTTTTTTCCACTTCTGCCTTATAAATTTCTTTCATGCCCACAAAAGCGTCTTTTACTTCCACTTTTCAACCTGCGACACAGCTCCACAACGACATTACGCTGAACAGTATGGCACACCAGTGAGTAGCTATAACTCTGCTTCAGATATGGTAGCTAACAAGTCTCAAGACAGACTTTACATTTAATGTACTAGCACTAGATAAACTAGATAATCTAAATAATTAACTAGACAACTTATTACTTATAATAGCTACTTAGCTATCTTTACTATATCTCTCTACCTCTTTTATTTATACTAATGTTAAATAAAGATTTTATATTTAGCTAAAATAGCTAGTACTTACTTATATTATACTTTATTATTAAATATAGCGCTTAAAATAGCTTACTTATAAAGTATTAGCTAAAAGCTTAGTAGCTAAAGTTAATAAACTAAATTTAATACTACTACTTTCTTAGTAATTAGAAAGTTTTTAGCTACTAAGTTATTACTTATAAGATATTAGCTATATATACTATATCTATATTTTTAGTATATATAATATACTTTAGATCTTCTTAAAAAAGAAAAAGTACTTTCTAGTATTCTAAGTTTTTATATAATATAATAGTATAGTAGTAAAATTTTTAAAAAAAATAAGTTTAAAAATAATAATAGAATAGTAATAAGTAAATTTTAGCTTTACTATTTTTTTTTTTTACTATAGTAAACTTTATAAAGAATAAAAGTATTATTAAAATATTAAATAGTAGTAATATACTATAAAAGCTAAGCTTAGTAGCTAAATTAATAGTAAGTGTATTAAAAACTATAGTTATATATATATAGTATACTTAAGAAGTAGTACTTATAGTAGTTACTTTTTTATTACTTTTTCTCTTTTTTAACTTATACTTATATATAATTTTATTTTTTAGTTTTATCTACTTTATTTTATAGTACTATAATAATATAGAGTAAAATAAGCTACTTATAACTTTTATAATATTAATAACTTTAATAAAAAAATACTTTTATAAATAAGAGAAATCGCAAGTATAATACACTGTTAAGTCTTAAGACGCAACCTAGATCTATTTAATAAGGACAATTCTTTTAACGGCTACGATGATGCTCAAGAGGAAGAGTATCACGACTATCTTAGGGAGTGTGTAACACAATCCCCTTGTCGTCAAGACACATGCTAACACAACTCAGTGCAAGCGCATGGCTAGAAGATTACCGCGGGCGTGCAGAATTCCTGGCTTATTCACCGAAGCTAACAGGCAAATTTAAATTCGCCACGCCAACAGAGTGTGAAACCTTCGATGCAGCAGACCGCAGTCTCTCGAATATCCTCGCTCGACTTCCAGCCGAAATCGACGAACGCATCATGATCCAAGAAGGTCCACGGTGCCGTGCGTTGTTCCAGACTTTGCGGGATCGTTTGCCGAAGGAGCTTCGTGAGATGGTCTTTGGATATATTTTCCAGGGCACGTATGTCCTGTTGGAAGCGAAGGATGCCGAAGCCGATGACGATGACGACACTCCGGTCTGTGAGAAGTCAGATATTGGAAGACACTATCCTTACAGCCACCTACTCAAGCCGGGATATATACACGACTCTGCGATAAGAACTGAGCTTATCGAGGCATGGTTCAGGACGTCAAACTTCATCATCACGGATGCCGCACTTATTCGCCCCTTCTTGGAAAAGTACCCATGGAGCGCTGGTCTAGACCCAGTCCAACTCATCAAACGGGTCGAACTGAAGACGAAGCCGCTGGAAGCCCCCTTGATGCGCGAGGCCATCTGCAGAGATCTAGAGTCTCTCGAATGTCTCAAGCCAGGCACAATAATCAAGATTGTCGTGGATATGTTCCCTCGATGGCCTACTATGCAGGAGATCGAGGATCGCGCAGCGTGTCTATTCCCAGTATCACTGCGTATGAGGAGTTTAGGATACAAGATGATAGTTCGACCTTTGAATTACCTTAATTGTGAGATTGTGGTGGAACGAGGGGTTCGTTGGGTGGAGAGATGGCTGAGGGAAAACGAGTGATGTCTGCGGCCTGCATGAGTTTGAAAAGAGTAGGACAGGGTTGCGTACAGGCAATGTAGACTTCTGGGTCTGACATTGGCTTGTCACGGTTATCTGGCTTTTTCTTTGTATGTAGTGGAGCTCTCATCCGTCCATACCATCCCAGAAAACAGCGCATGCCCGGTTTGAAACTAGGTACCGCGCGGTTATAATGATTGCCTTTTTCCTTATTGGCTCTCACATCATGACGCTATATTCATGGACCTCGAAAACGCTGTTCCGGAAGCGACAGCAGTACTCAGGTGGAGAAAATGGACAAACCGGGTTGGGTGATAGATTACGTGAAGGGAACTAGATGCAAGTGGGGGCGTATGTACGCAAATATCTGAGATTATTAAACCCATGGTATCCTCCAGCCGTGATTGCTCTTCCACAGCTCTTATGGGCGCGGCTTAATCTCTGCTACTATAGAAGCGAACGAGAGAGCTACAACGGACGAGTAAGAGATTGGTAAGCTACCTAGGTATTATCATTAGTATAGCTATATGAGCAACTTCGGATGCAGGTGTTTAATATTTAAACCCTCGTGTCCCTTTTGGATACTTCTATCGACCTTCCACCTAGTGACTTTCGCAGTCTAAGAAACAGCAACACACTTCTATAGTTGTTAACTGTACTACGTTGCGAAAGATAGCACAACAGTAAGTAGCTATAGCAGTTTTATAGATCCTAACAGCTAAGAAATAACAAGGCGTTAATTAGAATTGCTAGAGATTCCTAATTATAACGATGTCGATTCTAATACGCGCAGTTATTATCTTAGCTGTATCGCTAAGTAAGTAGTAGCGTTGCGTTGTAATCTAGCAATGTTAACATTGAGTAGAGCATCTAAACGGCTTCCGATCTTACTAAAACAGTTAAGATCTCTTTATCGATTTACCTACTACTCTAACTAGATAGCACTAGGCGATGCGACAAAGGATAAACTCGCCGCCTATTACACGGCTGCTTGCAGCATTATAAACTAGATCTGTAGGATTAGGGCTAATGTTGAATAGCAGATTATAGAGCACGAAGCTCCTCTATGCAATTAACTATTGCAGGAATTTTAGAATTTCTTTAGCAGCACTAGGGAGATTCGCAATTTGATGTATAGGTTTATCTTCGAAGACTCAGCATTGTGTTTAATAGTGGAAGAACGCGAATACTTCGGATTCGCCGTTCGCACTTATGTTAGGGCAAAGGTAAGTTCTGGCTGTATCAAGCGCGTGTGAGATATATACTGACTCCTTGCCTCTGCCTCTACAGGCCGGGACGCGCATCCCTTACCGCTATCTACTCGAGCCCGACTACTTCATCAACAACGCTGAGATAAGGAAAGAGATAGCCTACATGTAGTTTCGAACTTCAAAATTCGGCATCCAGGATCCCTCAACCATCGCTTCTTCTCTCCTTCAGTTTCCGTGGAGTGCTGGATTGAAACCACTCACAATATTAAGCCACGTCCTCGTAGTAGCATATACTAGATACGAACCCGACGATAAGCCCGACGAACTAGAACGATCATTAAAGCCCCTGCTTCTTCTCAATACCAAAGCAGCCATTACGATCTATGTGGAAAACCTTATTCACTACCCAGATTTTGAAGACGCAGAAGTTGTTGTGTCAATAAGAACATGTGCGCAGAGGGCAGCATATCTCTTCCCAGAATTGGTTAAACTGAGAAGCAGGGGATACAAGGTGACTGTGCGTTCTGAATTTGGCCTAGAGTTCTTAGTCGAGCCTAAAGAGACTACTGTAGAAGAGTAGACAAAGATATGCGAAGCGGCTGTTGAAGAGGCTCGCATAAAGCTCTGGAAGGCGGAGTATAGTGAAGATTTTGGGGAGTGGGACAAAATGGAGGATGCGTCACAGAAGTATATCTCGGATAGCTCGCAGCACTACTATTCGGATAATCCACAAGAAGAAGATTCGGATGAGTCACAAGAGGATGGATCGGACGGTTCACAAGAGGATAAGTCGGACGGGTCGCAAGAGGATGACTCAAATGGGTCACAAGAGGATGATTCGGACGAATCACAAGAGTAACATTTGGAACAGCCGCGAGGAACGTAGTTCTCGTATTGCGCGACCCGCTCAAAAACATCGGCACCGACCTAAAAATTGTCAATTCAATTCGTTGGAGGCCGGGCCCATAGGCTATCGAATGCCATCAGGTGTCGAACGTGTAAGCCTTAGTTCAGTGCATCGTAACCATGGTTCTCAATAAAATCTCAATTCAACGACCAAAGTACAACACAGTCATTTCGGATGCCAAGAAAAAAGAGTTTAAGTGCGCCACTTTTGCTACTTAAATTCGCACTCCCCTAATATTTTTGTGTATCGAGCTATGAACACACAGATTTCCTCGTTCACAGAATCAGCAATACATCTTAGAGATTGACTATACTGCTTGACACGAGATGGCGCAACAGTGAGTAGCAATGACAGTCCTCCAAATTTTGGTAGCTAACGAGCGAAAAGAGCCCAGATGGAACCTTCAAATCTCTGGGACCCCATGTATGATGAAGATTCCGAGGATAAGATAAACACTTACCTTAAAGAGTATGTAATACGCTTCCTTTGCGATCGAGATAGTTATTGACATCGACCAGAGCATCGTTCCGATTGGAAAATGCTAAAAGGCTTTCATACGCTGTCCGGCTATCAGAAACCGACGCAGACGTGCCTGCGCTTTTGACCACCGAACAGCAAACAGTCCTTGGAAAAACAGACGGCATCGCTAAGAGCATCATCAAGAAAACGAAATGCGAAGTCGACACTTGCATCAGGTCTTACGAGGGGCCGCGCTGCCGTGCGTTACTCGAGGAAATACGCAAGCGATTCTGTCAAGAACTTCGCGACGCGATATACGGGTTCCTCTTCCAAGGCCAACGAGTCGAATTAGACGAAGACCATGAAATCAGCGGACACGAGAGCATTAGAGGTATTAGCAAAGCTAACCTAAAGTGCCGGTCTGACACCTGGCTACTGGCACCCGGCTACTTCACTCAAGACGACCCAATCAGGCTCGAACTGGTCAAAGCGTGGTATCGAAATGCGACCTTCCTTGTTATCCATCCCAAATTCATTTGCAGATCTCTCAGAAGATTGCGATAGTCCACCAATCTGAACCCGCCCCGATTCATCAAGAGGTTTGAGATCAAAGTACGGATCGGTGGCGAAACGTTTGACCAGGAATGCTTCGCGGAGAAACTTGAGTTGCTCAGGCATTTCCACAGGACGTGCCCGATCGTAACAGTTATATTGGAGAATCTCGTTGAAAATATGTATGACGGTCATGATGCGCAGACATGCGCTCAACACGCCGCATACATGTTTCCAGCGTTGCTGTCACTGCATCGTTTGCGGTTCAAACTCATAGTTCGAGCCGAGTTGAACTTGAAGTTCGTGGTGGTACCGGAGGAGACTACCGTGGAAGAATGGTCCAAGAAGTTCCATAAGGCGATCGAGTCGCCACGCGCTCAAGCTTCCTTGCAGGAAATCGAACGAAAAGCTCTTGCATCAATGCGTCGGAGGGGATGGTAGGACATGGAATGAAAGCTGTGCGCACGTGTCACCGCTAGGCATCACCAGCTTTTCCGCTTATACCTCTTCACGAACAGCAGACCCGCAGTACCACTTACCACCTGCACTCTTTATCACTTCTCCAATTTCACACTTGAGTTGACAGCAAAACATCATGTCAGTGAGCATCGACAGCAGCGTCACAGAGGTAACGCCAACTCAAGTCCCCAGCGGTGCGCGACTTACCTCTGCCGTAGAAGGGTAAGTTCGTCAAACACATTTTGCAAGCAGCGATAATGAATTTCAATAGATACCCCGAGCCGTCTAAAACGAATCATACAAATAGCAGTGTCGCTGGGGGGGATATCGTGTCCGCCACTCCAGACGAAGATCGGAAGTATCTTCAAACGTATGCGCCATCTGTTTGTGGAAGGACAACAACTAACCTCCAACAGCGCGTTAAAGAAGCTGAAAGTTCTCAAGCGAATTATAGACGCGCGCGTCGGAGAATTGAACGCCGAGAATCACATCTTCTGTCTACGCAACAGTTGTCCAGTCAAAGAGCCTTCTCACGAACCCGGTCGATACCAACGGATGTTCAGACTACAGGAAGAAGCCCGGAATATTGCTAGGGAGATCGACGACCGTATGAGGCGCTATGCAGCGGCGCAGTGTCTCCCCATTTGCACTACGGTCTGCGCCAAATTACCCCGCGAGCTTCGCGACATGATATACCAATACATCATCGGGGAGTCGATCGTGAGGATTGATAAGAAGGTACTGAAATCTTTCCTCTTTTGTTCCGAAATCGGTGTCACACCCATGTGCCCCGCAGGGTTCCCAAATCGCACCAATATTGCCTACGAGCACCTCTGGGATCGTGACTACTCCGGCAAGCTCTTCTACTCCGAGTTTATCGAGGCCTGGTACCGCAATACAACGTTCTCCTTCGTCGAATGTCGTCTCGTCCCTGACTTCCTCAACGATCCGCGCTTCGGCTACGGAGTACCACCGCGAGAGTGGGTGCGCAAGATCAAAATCATCAGGATTACGACAACGGAGAGTGTCCTCTCTATATACAGGGGAGAAGAGAAGGCATATAACATCAAGACCGGCGATCTCGATAATCTCAAACATCTGCCTAAGCTGACGCGTGTCATATTCGACTTTGATGCAGCCTTTACCTCACTTCCCACGTATCACGACAATTACAGGCGATTTGTATTAACAGATCTGAAGGAGATGTTCCCGAAGATTCAAGATCTACTAGATAGGGAGTGTAGGGTATCGGTAGTGTTCTCCAGTATGGGGCCGCTCGAAATGCGAAGGGAGGAGCTTACTTCTCAAATATGGGAGGAGAAGCTGGAGGCTATCAGGCCTGATTAGACGAAGTACATAACACCCAAAAGGGCAGCCAGACGGCTACACCTACCAAATGTTATTTCTTTGTACCGTATTGTGTTATTGTCGTCTCCTACCTGAAATTGAACGAACCTGAAGATCCCCTTTACTTGATCTTTCCCTGCGCGCGTCCCCGCGTTGCCCGGTCACTCACCTTCACCACGCCAGTGCCCCCAAATCCGCCGCGCTCCTTCCGCAAACAGAACAATCACGCCCTTCTAGGCATTTCCAAACCGCGTCATCGCCACCCATTACTCAGCCCCGGCGCCGGATCAATCCTGCGCCGTGCGCCCACACTGGCTATATAATCTCGCCTGCCTCCTCCCTCCCACCTCTTTTCTTTTCCTTACCTTGAACGCAAAACTGCAATCGTCGCTCTTGTTCGCATAGACGACCCAATTGCGGTTTTACTCCTCGCTCCCTCGCGCTGACGTGAGAGAGTGAGGTTGTTCAAGGTCATACCGCTACGGCGGTCGCTTGGCCTTAGGGACAAGCTTTGCGACCTTACGGGGTTCAATGGACACACTTTCATCGGAACCCATACCTACACATCCTTATGGGTGTCGCTTATCCACGGAGAAGCTGTTTTGGAGCTCTCAGCTCATACGATTGCACACTCGGGGCGTACGCAAAAGCTGCTACGAGCAGTGCTACGCCGGTATGCGTGGTTTGACTGAGACAAGAATCTACGGATCCCTTGGCTGACAATTCCACACACTTGGGAGCGTCGGCGTTTCATCTGTTTGGGCTACTGACGGCTACGTCAGTCGCGAGAAGCTGCGAGACGGCGTCGTCTCGCAGGGTATTGTTGATCCATTGCTGAGGGTGGGAGGGATAGGGAGAAGCTTTCATGACCATCCAGCTCATTCTTTCGCACACTCGGAGAAATGAGCAAGGTTGGCATGATTGACAAGACATGGGTTCACGCATCTTGGCTGATCTGTCCCACCTACTTGGGAACGGTAGCCAGTCGTGATGACATGTACTTGAGGGATGGGGTGGGTGGGAGGGGATTGTGACATGAAGTGTTTTGTGGATGGGGTGGGTGGAGGGGGTTTTGATATGGTTGGAGGGTTGGAGGGTTGAAGTTGTGGTATGGGTGTAGATAGTAGATAGAGTAGAAGAATGTCCATTCTTCTACAAAACGCTGTTCTGCCGTGAGTGCTCACTAAAAAACTCCAACTTGAACTGAACTTGTTTGCTAGATGTTCCTTCGCGCAGTGCTCAGAACGCTACAATATATCGCCTACTTACTATTGTGCTAGTAGAAGAGGAAGTAGGCGGCTTACATGTGTATTATAGACTCGCGGAACGTTGCCAGGAGGTTGTATTTGCGATATGCGTTCTACTAGAAGGAAGGTTTTTAAGTTGTAATTAAGAAGGAGTACGCGCAGAGTACACAAACCACGAACGAACATAGTATGAAACCTTTGGCGAATCCTAATACAAGAGGACGCGATCTTGTGGGATCTTGTGGATGTTGTCGACCCTGACAAGCATTACTACGTCAACGCCCGATCTAGTAAAGCGAGATTTGTTTTCTTAATATTCTCTAAATACTACACCGTAGGAGTAGATCTACGAAAGCGCGTAGTATCAAGTGGTTTACTATACTTGTTGGTGCTTGTAGTCGGCGCACAAAGTAGACAGTACCATGCATGCCGCATTATGTACCAGACTCAGCGACCAGCATCCGCTTCCTTCTCTACACTGCTATCCTACTGCAGTCATACATATTCTAGTACCTCTACATGTTCTCGCCGCTCGATGCTATCCTACCCTCGCTTCGCCTTCTTGGCATCCACCGAATTCCAAAAAGTCCAAAAATACAACACCATCACCAACGACCTCAAAAAAGAAGCAACTCCAACGCCGTGTGAACGATGGGAGTTACTGCAAGCCCGACGTGGGGGTCGAACCCACAACCTTGAGATGAACCAATCGAGTCTAGTTAGGACGTGAAAGCTAAGAGTCTCACGCTCTACCGATTGAGCTAGCCGGGCTGATATATTGGCTTCGACAAAATTAACGTGTACTCATTGACTGTTGTGAAGGTTGGATTGAAACAGTACGGGCGCAGGAGGCTTGTAGCATCTGGTGTGGGGGGTTCAAGTTGGGCGTGGTAAAGGTAGGTTGAAGTTTTTTCTCTTTCGGCCGATGTACGGCTACACTTGAGGAAGGTATTCCAACATGGAGCGAACATCATGTTGATATGCGAGCACATGGCATGTACACATGGCAATACTACGAATGAGCAAGACGCGCGAGTAGAACGCAGAGGTAGCAACAACTATACCCCACTTGCACACCTTCCACACCTAGCATCAGGCCCAGATACACATCCCATCACAACACACGCCACCTTCGCTATCGCAGTCTTACCCCTGCGTGTAACAAAAAGGCACTTGTTCACAATCAAAAAATACAATACCTCAACAGTTCACAGCTGGCCGTCAGCACTACACCCAAAACCCTACGCACCACCCAAGCGAACACACTTGAATGCTCAATTCGCGACACCGACAGGACCCACATCGGCGGTCATGCACGTACCCGCAGAGCCTCAACACCTTCCTCCGACCCCCGATACCAGCCGCCTCCATATCCAATATCCAGTAGTGCCAATTCCCATCGTCTCACCTTTCATTCGTTCGGAGTCGGCACGGGCAAGGGTTCTTACACCAGCTATCGTTCGATAGCGTGCCATCGCACCAGACCCCGAAGGCAAATACTTTACTGTATCCACAGTCCAGCCACCTCGGAGTCGACGTGAGACAGCGATGGCAACGGTGGTTCGCGATGAGGCTTAGGTTACAAGCTTCGATATTCCCGGCCGGTGAACTAGTGCGCGGAGGTTCTACACCACCTAATTGTGTTGTATGCGTTATGCGAGGGTGATGCTTCTTCTCGAAGCGGCGCTAATGCAGAGTCTAGAAGGGCGTGAGAATACATGCCACATGCGATTTACTGCGCGATTATTCTCGGGAGGATTGGGATAGGCTGGGAACTTGCGCGTAGTTGCCGTTGTTTTCGATACGCCGAACACGTTGTCTAAGCGTAGGCAGGCGTAAGCCGGAGGCAGAGCATCGGAGGTTAGCTGGCATCGGTGGTTTGTAGGGCTATGGGTTTTACTTCGCTTGGGACTGGAGAAACCGAGCCGAGCCTCCGAGGATAGACTATCGTTGTCTTACCATGCCGGAAGGAGTAGCCCACTAGCATCCATCGCAGTCTAAACGAACAGAAAGATAAACTAGACTCGTTGCGAGTAAGTTGATACCGGTGTAACGTTGCCCCCGAAACCACCGCTTGCGTGGCGGTGAAAAATGGCTGTGGCTCAGATACTCGAGAGGCTCGAGCCGAGCATTCACCGTTGTGGATCACGACGCTGTCAGCTGCGGACATGGAACATGGCATTTCAACTCCATGCCATATCCACATGTACAGAAATAACCGAGAAGTTCTGGACTCGCGGGAACTACTCGTTGTGCGCTTTACAGTGGACCTTTTTGTCGGAAATGTACGGGTGAGATTGAGAATTATTCTCGTCCGCGCATCTGCAACCCTTAACTGCGGAGTACAGCCAGACATGTGACAGCAAAAGACAACGGGAACTATGCGAGGATTTACGCCCCCCAGGTGGAGATATTGATCCCTGTAGAGCGAGTAGAAACCGAGATTTTGCATGCGAGCTTTACTTTGATGGGGAAGGATCATGACAATGTGACTTGCAAAACCAACTAAAGAAAAGAAAAAACTCCTCTTCATTCAGACTCGTGCAGATATCACGTCCGATGTAACAGTGCTTTGGGTAGCAATGCAGGTACGTACCTGCCATTTTGATTCCCTTGAAACGATAACCCTGGCTGCGCTCGTGAACTTGCGTTGCTTGCGTGTCGGTGGAGCTCGGCAAGCACCGCACACATGCGCGCCCGCGCAGGTTTGGCACGTGAAACTCGGTTCATGCATGCATGCGTTCGCAAGTCAGCGTCCGTCGGATTTACCGACATGATTGTGCTGCAGCGTCGACAGCTGCGCATGAGTGACGCTGTTCATGAGAAAATGGATACGATTGTGTGATTTGTGCATACTGCATGCCCAATGCGAACACAATGACGCATCAATCAGCTCAATCGATACATTCAACACCCTGCACGCATGCGCGTCAACGCGTCGCCAGCCTCGCGAGTGCCGAATACGGAAAACTCGTCTCTAATGGCCACCGGAAGTATAAAAAAGCTTGTTGTGCGGCGATGCCAAATAGCTCTAGACGCAAACGATGTAATATTCTCTGGGGCTTCTAGAAAATCTTCGCTTGTGTGTGACGATGGCAAAAGGCGAAAAGGGCTGAGATCCGCTGGCAGCCAATCGATCCGGTGGAGCGGAGGGGCTGTTGGCGCTGGCGATAACGACTCCACACCACTTGCGGGCACCAGAGGTCTTGTTGAGAGAAACATCGATATTGGTGGTGAGGCCTAGCCATGCCAATCAGCAATCTACCATCGCTATTTCGTCAGCGCGATCTTGTTGGATTTCTTGTGTGACGTATGAGCAGCTCTGTTGAAGCAAGCCAAAAGTCCTGCCGCAACATGTCTTGTGTTGGGGAGCTGAACAACCCTGAGGCTGACAAAGACATATTTTTCGCGCTGTAATTTACCAGTGTTCTGCATTTAGCCTGCCTGGGTAGAGGTTTGACCCGGTTTACCCAATCCAGTAACTTCATGATCGACGTCTTGGGCCTTGGTACCTGCATTGGATCCGGTGTGTACGTCATAGATCCCAGACTCCATGACGAAGCTCGAGCAGGTTCACCCCAGAAAAGAGATATGCTTTCTACCCCATGATGTGTTGCGACCCATTGTCTCCAGATTGTAACAGATTCGTGACCAGGATCTCGCGGCTTCTGGCAAGTGAGGCGCATTGATGACAGCATCTTTGATGCAGCGAACAACCATGGAAGCAACTGATGCGAAAAGGGTCTTCGCGTCGAGGGTCGAAGTTACGGGGCGTGTGGAGTGGTACCCTTGACACGTATGGATTTGAGCAACCTGCGACGTCCGGGGTTGCCAGTCTGGGGAAGTGTAACCACCAGTTCCACAGTTTCAACAGCACACCTGACATCTCAAAACCTTCGCTCCAAACTCTGTTTGTCAGTCGTGAATCAGTGCTTGGGCGGGCATTGCCTGTTCTGTTTAGCTAACCGCTCGACTTGAGTCCTTGCGGGGTAAGCGGCGTTCGTGGGGAAGCTAAGCAACGTTCCGCGATATAATCGGCACGAGATAGCAAGAACGCGGATTGGTGGACAATCGCGCCATGGAGCGGTGTTCTCGCCGACTATTGCTGTCTGATTTTCAGGGTACTTCGGTCCATCTTCGTTGTTTTGACACGTGCGGGGCCGGGTCTGCAGACCAGGGAGATCATGAGGTAAGGCAGTAAGGCATGATGCGCAAAATGAGTTCTGGAAAGTGCTTCATCCGAGCTGTATTGCGCCGAACGTCTGAGTATCCGAAGATACCCGAGGCGGCCTCTGTCGATAGTGTGCTGACTTCTGGTAGTAGGCTCGTCCTTGCTGCGCAGCATAGTGAGTCACCAGATTCTTGATAATGTCTGTAAGCTGATGGGTGAGCAAAGCGGTGCCGCACGCAGCTTATTGCTGAGGCGCACGCTACGCAAGGATGCGTCGCGTGGGAAGAGCTGAAGCAGCAAGCGCATGCCTGCGACGACGGCGGGGAAGACGTGCCCGCTGCAAGATCAGGAGACAGCTGACCACGACGAACTCCCGAACCTTCTGGCAGACTTGAGCCCTGCAGGGACGTGTAATGAAACAGCAGACAAAAGAAATGAGGTGTAACAAATACTGGGCAGCGTTATGCTGTTTCCGGGAGCGCCATCCGATACTACGTAAATCTGGGGTCTGGGGATAGTCTCCAAGGTTTGGTTCTACCGGTAGCGTACCATGGTCTTCACTCGCCGCTCGATCGAATCGTAGATTTAACGCACAGCACCGGTTCAATGGGTGCCGTTCCTGAGAAACGGTTTGCATCATGCTTGCCTCAAGTCTCAAGATCGCCGTGTTATTGTTTGGTTCGTGATAACCGTTGCGTATGATCATCTTGCTTTTCGTGGTGGTTGGCCATCGCGACTTACCTTCTTTAGCAAATGTCCGGGGTACTCTCGATATCGTCATGGCTGCGTGCATCGAAGCTTGTCGCAACAGGTCTCTGCGCGGCATGAGGACCGTCCATTCTCACGGGCAGTGCTAGGAGCAGCACGGTGTCCATGTGCTCGTATCTTCAGAAGCCTCGGTGTTGTCGAAGAGTGGCCGGGGGTTGTTCCGCTTGTCCAGCGCAATGTCTCCCCCGCCTCTTGGACCCCAAGTTGGTTGAGCTTCGATAGCGCCGTCATGCAAATGCCTCGGCTTGCTATGTCAATAGCTGGAGGCTAGAGCATGCATCAGCACGGCGAAAACCGCAAGATCGCTGTTGTCGTTTGCATTCATAACTTTAGAGAAGTCAGGGCGACAAAAGAGGCTGGTGAGCAATGACGTACATCTGTGAATGCGATGGACATGTGGGTGATTTAGGGCTGCATACTACCGTGGCGCCTCTATGGAGTGGAGCAGGTGTCCATCTACCGAGACTTCGGAAAAAAGATGGTGCATGCCTGATCTCGATCTTTGCAAGCCTGCCCTGGCATGAGGAGACTGATCGTGATCAATCTGATGCGCCCGTTAATCGCAGACACGATCGAGAGATCGCGATCATTCGGGAATGTAAATATCCTGATTGTCGTCAAACGGCCCTTTCATATCGCGATGGTGTTGACTGAAACATGCCAGCGAAGCCTGGGGTAATTGACGCTAGGCTAGGGCAATGTCCCGGAGTCAGAGCCACTGCCGAAGATCTTACCGACTAGGAGCCAACTATCGTGAAGGTCAACAGACGGTATGAGCGCGCTTGGGCGATGCGCTGGCAAGACTCGAGGTTTGAGCGGGGATAGCTGGCGTTCAAACGTGTTGGAGACAGGTGATGCATCTGTAAACAGTCAAAGCGTGAGTAGTCCTGTGTCTGCTCCTACTATTTCGAGTTAGTGATATGACGGTTGAACTGATAAAAAGTAGATTGTGGGGTGCCGTTTGCACCGCGCGCCTGATGTAAAGAATACCACCGGATGAAGCATGATGGTGCACCGCTAGGCTGATGTGTAGGTAGAGGGTCGGGGTACGGCTGAAGACTAGGGACGAGAATCGACAGGAAGCAAAGAGAATGTCACTACAACGACAGAGACGCCTCATACAAGAAAAAAACTGAACAGGTCTGCAGACTACGTTGACCCAAAACCTTGCAAAGTAGGTGACCCAACGTCAAGGTAGGCTCCAGGCTGTTCAGTTTTTCCCTAGGTTGGCGTGGAGAAGTCATAGTGCCTTGATTCTGGTGTTGCTACTCCCATGTGCCCTGCTGGACTATGGGCAGTGCCAATGGCTGCATTCAAGGCCAATAAGCCATTGGTATGACCGAATCCTCTCGTACATTAGGTGCGCAAGCCGAGTATTGTGATTAAAGTATGTGTAATGCGGGAAGTATTGACGGAACGATGGCGCTGCGTGTGGGACTCTACATCCAGGCAATGGGAAAGACTTCCGCGGCCACGACCTCAAGCACGACATTTGGACGGCGCTCTCGCCGACCTGATCAGCGGAGAATGGCGTCCTGCACAGCGGCAATTGATTGTCTCTGCTTCGCCTCAACGACACCAGCATCCCGAGATCCGTTCGACGCGTAGGCCGACGCAGACATCAGATCTGCACGCAGCGGCATTGGCGAGAAGGGACGTCACCAAAGTGTGACGATAGGTGTTCATGTGACGGGACCCCCACGGGGGCAGCAAATGAGACTGCGGAGACAGGAGGCCTGGAGTGATACTAAACCGAAGCCGCCAACGGAAGCGATAATCACAGTCACAGGACGAGGGACGTAAGCGGTTGAGCCAGATATTGCCAGGGAGCCCTTTGGCGTGGCGGAGTTCCTCGTACATGAGGCTGAAGCATCTCCAAGTTGACTCGTCAAGGCTGGCTTCAGATGACCACTCGCAGGCGCTAACATGCCAACGCATCGACCTCCAGACCGACTTGGTCGCGGGGTAGCGCTGCGGGTGCCTGATAGAGCGTCGCCTTCCGCCGTTTTCAGGGATGAATGTTGTTTTTAGCATCCGGATGATCAGAGGACTTTGAAATCAGTGGTAATAGTGAGCGTCAACAATGCAAGCTGCTGGAGCGACCGGGGCCGCGTTGCGCTGCGCTGATTGAGCCCGCGCAATCCGGTGGTGATGATTGCTGAGCGACGACCGAGGGACGATTGGCGAGGCCGCTTCCCGGAGTCATCTGGCAAGGCTTGCATGGTGGTTGAGTGATGCTGATGCAACGCATATTGAGCAGCGAGGGGCGAGGGCGACGACGCCTGGAGCAGGAGCAAAACGGCGCGCGGGGAAGTGCGGTAGCTTTCAGCTAGCATGACGTAGTGGCGTCGCTCACTATTGTCAGTGTCAGTGTCTGCGAAAAGCCTCGCCGTCCGACTCGTGCTCTGCCCTGCTGAAACTGCGAGCGTCGAGATTGCGTTGCGCGGGGGCAGCTGTTGGTGTTGAGTTCGCAGCTCGAGTCATAAGGCTGAGCGGCGTCTGCAGCCGTCGAGTCTCGCCCGCGATCCCACGACGCACGACGGAGGGTGGGTGTGCTCGCCACGATGCACGCACGATGCACGATGCACGTTGCCTGCGCCCTGGCCTATATGGCGCAAGGGTAGGCCCTCACGGGGCAGCGCCCTCGAGTACCGCATGCCCTTGGTGATCTCCTGTGATGAGCAGCGGCGCAGCAGGATGTCAGGCACACAGAGTTCGTGACGGTGAACAGGAAGCCGGGCCGAAGCAAGGGCGGCGCGGCTCAGTCCAATTTGACTTTGGGCTGTGACGAGCGACGAGCAATGTCGCGGCTATTGCAGATCCAAGTTTCGCCATATCATCAATAAACAATGACCAGGCTGATCGCCATCGTGACACAGACAGCGTGCCCTCTAGGCGCGGCAGATGTAACGGGGGGAATCAGTCTGGTGGTGGTGCGATCCGGCACTGCATGAAGCCTACAGCAAGGCGTGCATAAGCGCTTCTTGGGCAACTAGCTTGGACTGGTTCAGAAGAGCGGTAAAGGAACCTGCCAAACAAGTGGCTCTTTACAATCGAACATGCGTCTTGTTGGGACCTCGAACCCCGGAACAGGTGACAGCTAGAGAGTCAAGGAGGGTTCGAGGTACATCGGCCTAGTGCATGACCTTGCCGCCACAGTCACTGTAGGCATCATGTAAGAGTGTGAGATAGTGAAGAATCCGCTTTTTATCATTAGGTATCTAGGCAAACACCTGCTATTTCCAAGCTAGGTGTTGCTGTGGTTCAACAGCTCCATGGAGCCGTCCCATGCCGGGGTATAATGGGTCGGGCAAAGAGTCCGATACAAGTACAGTGCAGGTGATAGTACAGACCAAATAGGCGTGAGCCGTAACCCGTCTTCAGACCAAGAAGCACCCATTGTCCGATATAACTGCATGAAAGAAATTCGTAGCCTCATTGGGCATAACCGATGCCCTGGGGGTATCAGAAGATTTTGGGAGGATCATAACCCATTATCGCCTGACCAGTGCTCTGGAAAATGGTGGCCGCTAAAGTGTGGAAAACAAAACGCCGTGGTTCAATGCCAAACCATAGATGCCGCTAGAAGTGCAAATGTGAAGAAATGATGAAGTGCTACCATCCGGAGCGGTGGTACTCCTGGGCGTCGCCGCCGTCGAAGAACTGGTTGTATGAGCTGTCGGGCTTGTTGTCGTCCCGGAAGGTGGTGGATCTAATTTGAGCTTGTTGCTCGTTGGTGTTGAGGCCTTTTACGTCCCCGGTGGTCATGGCCCGGCGTAGGGCTGGTAGGTTGACTGCGCTCTGAGCGCGCTTTGCTACAGCGTTGGTTGTAGCGTTCTTTTGCTGCCTCTCCCACAGCAGGTTCTGACGGAGTGATCCAGTGAGCTCACTACAAAAAGTCAGTATATGTTATGTATGCAGTTGGTAAAGTGTAAGCTCACGAAGTCAGCATGTTGCGACGACATGTCTTTGGGGACATGGCGGGTGGGTGGACGTTGGAGGTGGTCATGATGATGGGCTTTGGACGGGAAGCCGGCTCGCGCATCATCAGACCCTTGTCCTCGTGGGGAGAGTTGCCGGTCGATGGACCGTTGGGTGCGTTGGTGCGGGAGCGTCGGATAGCAGGCGATGATCGCGATGCTTCGTTCTGTAGTGCTGATGCGCGGTCACCTTGGTGGAGCGCGGTGGTGAGTAGGGAACGGCGGGAGGTGAGGTTGGGCTTTGAGTCGACGCGCGAGAACAGGGGACGGTGCTCAGCAACGCTGGGGGGGCCGCTCTCCTCATTGTCGTCGTCTTCCCACTCGTCTTCGTCGGAGTCCTCGTCCTCGATGGCGCTCTCGTCGACGTCGTCCTCGCTGTCGGTCTCAATGGCCGCCTCGCTGCTCTCGGAGACGTCGTGGAAGGTGCGGGTGCTGACCTCGTTCTTGAAGGAGGTCGTCTTGCGCATGGGAGCGGCGTTGCGCAGCTGCTGCGAGAGCGAGCTGCGCTGGAGAGAGTAGGCCTCGAAGGAGCTGCCGTTCTCCTCTTCCGAGGAGCCACCGAGAGTGAACATGGGCTGCTTCTTCTTGCTCGAGTCGGCCTTGGCAGGCAGCGGCTTGGTGACAAAGCTGGACGTCTTCTTGAGGATGGGGGTGGGGTTCAGGTTGGTGGTGGACCGTACCGAGGTGGAGATGTGGCCGGGCTCAAAGCCGCGAACGACGCTGTGCTCGCTCACGTCGGTGGAGGTGCTCGCTTCGGAGCTGACGGCGGGGCTCATGATGTCGCTGTTCACCGTGGTGGCTACAGTGGAAGTCGAGGCTTCGGGGATGGGGCGGGCGGTGGTGGGGGGCGAGGTGTTGTGTTGGGCGGGCTTCTGCTCGGGTACGGGCGGGGCAAGCTGTGCGGGCAGAGGTGAGAGAGGCTCAATGAACTTCTTCTCTTGGATCGAGTTAACGACCTTCTCGAGACCGATGGGCGTCATGTGCTTGCCGCGGGCCTGGCTGGTGGCAGAGTCGTGGCGGCGCAGGTCGGGGCGGTCGGCCGAGAGATCAGAACGGGAAGTGGTGATGATGGCGCTTTCCACATTGGAGTCGTCGGAGGCGACGCTGGTAGACAGCGCGGGCATGTCCGCGGCGCTAGCCGACAACTGGCGCTGGAAGGTCCACTGGGGAGCAGCCACGGGGTCTGGCTGGCAGCAGAAGGTCTCGCGGGACCACAACCGCCAGGCCATGTTCTCGTAGCGTTTGCCGTCTTCCATGGCAGGCGAGCATCGTGCAAATACTGGAGGGTGGGTTAGTCGCTGTTGTGCGCTTCACATGCTATCATGGCGATGTATCATGTGTCTATCGGCATGCATGTCACTCACCAGACCAGAGGCCGAACAGGTTCTCGGTGCTGCGGGTTTCGATGGTGCGCATGGAGCTGTGCTCGACACGCACTATGGGCCGTTCGGCGCGGAGAGGCATCGTAGGCGTTGTGTTGGGGTTGAGGGGGAGATCGTTAACGGTGGTTCCGCTTGCGTCAGTGACGATGAGGTTCCGGGTGCGTCAATGGAGTTGCCGAGCAGAGGGAGTTGCCGGCGATGCTACAGCGCTGACAGATACATGGATAGACGGTGGTGAGTGAATGGGTGTATATGTGGGGAGGTCCAAGAGAGCGTAGTGGGTGAATGGGAGCAGGCGTGTAATGCTATGGGCGAGGTATGTAGAGAGGGCATGCAAGTGGGAGTGGATCTTGTATGTATAAGCCCAAGTACTGGTGTGCGTGCAAGGTCCACTAAGAAGGTGCAGGGGGGCAGCGACGACCTACGACCTGGGCCGACATGGAAGGCGCGATGGGCACCCACACTAACAGGAGACCCCTGCAACGCGCTCCTTCCCCCGGCAGATTGCCATCAGAGCCTTGATCCATGCCCTTGCGGCCTTTCTCGGGCTACCGCTCTTTTGCCCGGAGTCCAGAGTCTACCATGGATCCTCTCAGTCAGTTTCTGCGACGCTCGTGGCCCTCGTCCCCATCGTCATCCCCCCCAGAGACATGGCCGCATTCACTCATCCAAAACAACGCATCCAGGGCCGCCGCCACCTGCGCCAGCGAATGCCACCTCTGCGTCGCCGCCCGCGTGGTGACGGCCTGGGCGTGGGGAGGCACATGATCTGAACAACACAGGCCGTGCACGCTGGTACTTCCAGAACACTGCCTGACTCGCTGTCTCTACCGCCTCCCTCAAGACTCATGCCCATCCCTCGCGCTGCTGCGTCGAGCCCATCGGGGCCATGCTGACCACGGCACCCTCTGCTCCTACGGCGCCCATGGTCGGCTTGCCTGGCTGACTGGTAGCACTGTCTGCTGTCGCTGGCGGACCCGTTGCACCACAAGTCACCTGCCCGGCGAACCTTGGGAGAAAGTTACGCCGCCGTAATACAATACCGCTAACTCAGCGGTTTCGAAAACCTATGCACGCCATGTGATGCTGCTTGTCGCATCCCGTTAGCGCTCGCGGAAGCAGCTGAAAACTTCCGCGCGGCGCTTCTTTTCCCTAACTCGCCTCTTCCGACATTCCCCCCTGCACGAGTCTAGCCTTTGAAGCCCATGTGCTTCCCTTGCCCAAATGGCTGCGCCCTTGGCTGTGCCTCTTGGACCCTGAGTCAATCCTCATGCCCATCCACACACACCAACTAGACAGCCTCACAGGCAACTTGGCACCCTCGACGAGACAGGTACTCGTGAACGTCGCGACAGCCCTGTTTTCAGGTCCGCATCCGACACTCTGTCGTTTGCACCGTCTGCATCGTCTGCGCAAATCCCCCGCACTGGGGTCGGCAACACGGGATCCTCAATTCTTCCGTGGCGGTCAAGAGCAGCCTTCGCACGCTCTGGTGACAGGGCTGCTTTCGGTGTGGTCAACTCCGCCTTTGTCTCTGCGATTGCGAATTTTACCGCCTACCACCAACGCTGACCTGCCACTGTGAATCGGCAAGCCATTGTTCGCTAGGTTCCTAGATGCGTTGGTTATTCGCAAGGGTGCCAGGCCACGAGGTACAAGCCCGGTGGCCACCTGGTTAAAGTGCTGTCCTCGACGCCTCTGAGACATGCCAGCTACCCCAGATATTCCGCTCCAGACTTTGGGGTAGCGACAGGTACCCTGCCATGGTGCACTGTGCGCCCACTCGTCCTCCAGTAACTTCCAACTTGGCTGTTATGCTACGTCAGTCCAGTACACGGCAATTTCTCGAGGTCATCTGGGGCGCCTGTCGAATCACAAAGCCGCAAAAGCATCAGGTGCGACCGCACATTATCGCTGAATGCGGCGTGATGCTTGTTTCATGAGTTGTACACCGGCAGCTACCTCTACGTGGCACTGGACTGTCGAGTGCCTGTCGCTCTGCTTATCCAACCGGTCGTCGCTCCTGAAAGCCACCCGGTTCACGATGCAATCGATCGCACATCATTATGCACAGCGATTTCTTTGGTACAAAGAACAAACGTCAGCATGGGGAAAGACGGGGCCATGTTCACCCCAAAGTCTGTCGTTCGCTCGTGACATGACATGGAGCTGAACTTTAGTTCCCCGGACCGTGGCCCCGTCGTGGTTGTCGTGTGCTTTTTCTCACGATCTTCATACAACCGTCAACTTCCATAAGCTCCCACATCTATCGGCTTATCGCGACGGAATGAACCGCCACCAAAGCTGGTACGACTGAGCGATACGCCAAATGTGTATTTCATGTTCGCATTAGTCGTAACCACCTTTCATCGTTCCGAGACTGCGTATATGTTGTATCATGACCTAAATCGGGTTGCTTTGATCATCAGCAGGACGATGACTGTACCCCAGATCACGACATAGCAAGCTGTGACGCTTGCCAAGCAAGTGTGGTATCGGGTCTGCCGTTGCTTTTCGCTCTACAACGAGCATGCACGTCCATATGGCGACGGTGGCACCTACGTGATCGGTATGCGCACACGTCGTAATACGAACGACATTCTGTCGAGGCTGCGCACTGCCCAACTTCGACGACTCTACTCATTCACTGCCGTCGCCCTCTCTTCGGCACAAAATCGAAGCGATCGAGTTCGTCAGCTTCCAGCTGAGATGAGGGCTCGTATCTGCGTCGGGAGTAGCCATCAGCCTGTCATCCGTGGTTATGACAAGTGCCGGAGAGTCGATCGCTGTATGATTACTCGTCACATGCTCGACGGCAAACGATCTCGGTACATTTTGTTTTTTCCTTTTACGAACAACTCTTCTGCACTGCGAATATGAGCTGCGCTATCAAGCCGCACACATCGATCTCGCATACAACCCACACTAACTATAGGATAATACATACTGCACCCACGATGGCGGCTTGACAGTGCCACTCTACCGGACACTGGAGAATGCAAAGAGCCCGACAGCCTGGAAACCATGTTCGAGCTAACCGTATCGGATCCGGGGCGTCCAGCCGCTCCCCGCGGGCGTCGCGTGGCTGCTACCAAGGTGCACCAATTGCCTGGCTTGCAACCACCGGCTGTTACATCGGTTGGTCGTGATAGCATTACACTCACCTTTCCGTGTCACGTTGTGATCATGCTCTGGGTCGCGCAGCTCCTTCTCCTTCCTGGTGCTTTCCCGGCTCGCGCATCGCAGAATCCCTTTCTGTGGCGGCGCCGGCCGTTCTCAGCGCTCACTGTCCAATCATGCGCAACAACGTGCTCACCCTCACATGTGCTGCTCGTCGCGATAGTTAACCGAGGCTTTGATGGTCAGTGCAATGCCGCGCAATGCCACTGAAACATCACCATCGCAGAGAATAGCAAGATTTGCCTTTCCTGTCGCTACAGCGCTTCTATCACATCTCTAGCGTACGGGGGGAACTTGATGCTGGTCTCCGCCGTCTTGCACGAATCGACATGAGGGATTTTGCACGAATCGCAGTAGTCCTGTGCGTTCCCCGGAAGCGGACGTTGCGCCCAACAAATAGCAAGGGAGAAATTATTCCTCATTTCCAGTGAGTCGGGTCTCCATTCTGGCGCGCATTCAGTATCGTCGATTGCCTGAACGAGGTGCTGTGGCTGCCCAAAGCAGCGACACGTTCCCCAGTGCCTGGCGGTGGGGCCCGACGCGCAGGCATCCCACGCGTGCACGCACGAGCTCGTCGCATCGTCCACCTCCGCACTGATAACCAACCAAATGACATCCGGACGTCTCGCCGGTCACCGATGGCAACGCGACATCAAGCGGATCAAGGCGCCGGTCTTTCCGCCGAATGTCACAAGCAAAGTCATTCATCTGTTGGCCTTCGGTGCAATGTCGACCTAGTATCCCGCACTTCGGAGCGAGGGCCCAAGAGACCAACGACAGTCTTCCAGGCTCATTACCCCAGCCGGCATCGAGTTCACATGGACACGCCCCCTGCTTGGCGAACGCCGTGTGGTGTATACTGCTCCCACGTGTGCAGCTTATCATCGCTTATCCGAGTAGAACGCCCTACTCCCGCAGGATTCTGCAGCGACAAACGGGCCGGCTCTTTGCTCATGAGACCGTACCTGAAACCCAAAGATGGGGGTAAAAGTGTGCAAAAGCAACTGCACGTCTGATATCTTAGCAATGATTTTTGTAACGGGCGAATGGAGATAGGTCGATTTGATGATGTTTTCCCGTAGGATTGTGGCAGATTCCTTCGCTAACGGCCATCTTGTTCCACCTTCTGCATTCAGGCTGCGCCTTGCATGGGCCCTCTTTCCGGCACCTACCTTGGTTAGCTTATCGGTCGAGCCGTGAGCAAAGTCTGGAGACCTCGTGGGACTGAAGACGGGTTGCAATCCCATTACTCGGCACCTTACCGTCTCTGGCAACCCTTCCAGACGCCTGTATGACTGGTCTTCTCAATGGAAGCGGCTGACAAAACGTCTTGAAAGTTTCCAATATAACGCCTCGAACATGATAGTTACAGGCTGTTGCAGAAAGAGGCGGTTGGCGAGGCTCTTTCACCCGTCCCGGGCTTATGGTTCCCAGTTCCAAGTCTGGTTCGGTAACACTGCGTGCTGACTGTCATCTGCGCGTCTTCATCTATCTCGTCCTACCCGAACGCGCTTACGGTGCCAACTCGAGTGGTGGTCAGCCTGCGCTGATGTACCCGCTCCCATATTGAATTCATTACACTCAGCCAGCGAGAGCGTATTACCGTGCTGTCGGGACCGACGCGCTGACCCCAGATACCAACCCTGATTCCAAGGTCTCACTCTATGGTCGTACAAGTCTACCTAGGGGTGCTGTAATGCTGTGGCAGGATGCTCGTATACCCCTTCACCGCCAGAAAACGGAGCTGAATTTGGACTCTGTTATTCAAGTGCCGCGCATAGCTTACGAAGATCGCAATGCCAGTCCGCACAAGACTATGATTGTGCAACACTCAAAGATATCACTAACGAGCTCAAGACTAATAACACAACTGCCGTATCATCTCAGCAGACCCCACGCGTTACGCCCGACAATTCATCACACAACCACATGTATACCAAGGTACTTTATCACACGGCCCGAGTCTTACCAAGACTTTCGGCAGCCTTACACCTCCATGGTTTACCACGGCCCGAGCGACATGGCTCTTCATCCCGTGGTTGCGGTTCGCATGGTTCATGGATAAAGCACAAATATCCAGCCTATCAAGCCCCCAGCATCCTATGTCATTTCCAGCCACCACCACTCACTCCCAAAGTCGGTAATAGACGCAAGCGAGAAACTCGGCTCCCATCTTTTGCAGGTTCCTCCATAGCCCCATACGTGGCCGGCAGGATGTCGCACCAAAAGCGCGATTTCGATCACGCAGTCTACCTGCTGTAGCACACCAACCTTAATCAAACGCAACGTCTAATTCCACATTCTGGAAGAATAGGCAGAACCTCTCCTCCACTGACAGACAACCGAGGCGTAGTTATACAGGACTCTCGGCATCAGCGAACGCATGCTCGGTCGATACCTTCCGTTTCGGATCTGTTCCGTAGCCTCCGCGTCCGCATGCCTGGCGCAATTACCCCAGACAAACGTCGTCGCGTGGTTCGGTTCTGCATACGCATTCACCGGTGCTTACGCGCTTCCTTCGTATCGGGGTATTATATCTGGCTGTACTTTATGCTATGTTGATCCGCCGTCACATCACATGCGAAGCTATTTCCGCGGTCCCATATCTCGCGACGAGTTTCGGAACACGAACTTCGGGCGGAACATGATGCTGACATCAGACGGCAGACGGCTGTATGGCCAACGGTGAGGGAGGGAAGGCTCGGGGCGAGAGGGCGATATTACTTGCCCTGCGTTTATCACGCTCGGGGCTCTTGCTTACTGTGACAGATGACTTGACTTTGCGCTGTACAACACAACTACCCTGATAGCGTCATCAGCGTCCATGTCATGCTTTATTTGCGAGACTGGAAACTTGGAGACCCCATCTCCACCCCCGCATATCAGCCCCAGATCTCATCTCGCCACAGCCTTGATCCGGGCTGACACCTCGGGCGCAGTCAAGGAGAAAAGTGTCACCTGTCGCAACTGAGGCTCCATGCGTCCGGACACGTCTCCAAGGCTCTCACATGATCCTCTCCATTGCCGCTCTTGACCCATGCCGTCGTCGAGTATTTTCGGCCCCCTGCATGCCACGTTTATCTCCACATCGACACGCGCAGTATATCACAATGCCGTTATAATAACTCTCGTTACGTTCATGCACATTCACCAGGTTAGCATGAGATCCCGCCCTGCTCCCGGGATATCTTCGTCACGCGCTTCCGCTTCGCCTCATAGTCGATCCTTCGTGTATGGGTATCGGTAAGGCGAATGGCCATGCCATGCTGATAGTAAGATTGGGCGCGTGCCTGAATACTGCGGGCGATCGCTTAGCTGCATTTAGAAAATGCTGCGGTATAGTTACGCGAATGCATAGTCTTTGTTTGATATAGACTATATGCACTAATCTTTTGATAAGAGAGATCAGAGCGACTGGAGCGGCGACTTCCGTATGGTAATGTTGGAATGAGCAATTCGTTTCGAAGGATTGGTATGGTGATTGCATGTCTAGATTTGGATGGCAAAGCTGCTGCGGATGAGTTCGACGTTGCCGACGATCCAAACATGCGACTGCAGTACTCACCAGAGAATGCGAGTGTTATCTCAGAACTACATCATAGTTCCACACAGCGATCGAATCGATAAGTCGTCGCAACAGCACTATCTTCCACCGGCTATCCTCTACCCGCTACCTTCCACTCCACACTCTCTACCCGCCTACCACCCGTCCTAACAATACCCCCATACTCACAATCCCCTCCACCCGTCAATACATCTCCTCTCCACTCTCCCCAAATCATCTCCACATCCCGACCTCTCACAGCCCACCTCCACCTCAACAACACCATACCACTAACCATACCACTATACCCATAAACGCCTTGCAGCAACATATGCACCGAAGTAGCTAGTCTAATCCTTTCCCTCGTGTTGTCGTATGCAGGACGGACATATCCGCAAGGAAAGGGTTCCTTTCAACTAAGCTTGTTTGCGCTACTGACGTGCAGCGCTTCTGGATATGCAGGAATACTGCAGCGAAGGAGCGTGTGTAACGTGGGAATGGAGGGTTTACCCGGTCGCTAAATGTCGAGGCGAGATGAAGCGAGGTGGAGCGAGGGTGGATGATAGTAGAGTACAACGTGGATGATGTGATAGTTATGGTGTTAGTGTAAGCGAAGTGTGTGTGTTGAGACATGTGGATATAGGAAATGACTTATCGTGGAATTGTCGGTCAACTAAAAGTGCATGTTTTCTCGGCGACATCTACCTGGTCCGGTCACGAGTACTCTTAATATGGGCGGATCAGTCAAGCGAGCGAGGATGCTACGCATTGCACGAAGAAAACATCAAATAGGTTTACAGCTTACATTCAAACGAGAACGTTCAAAGTGGGTAGCCTAATGTCACTGTATACCCTAGGATGATCAGCCTCTCTTCGAATAGAATGAAGAGATTGTTGAGATTTCGACATGAAAAGTAGAACACCAAGTCTTTCTTACTACCTTCACGATGTTTATGTTTGGCAGTGTACATCTCAGCAAGCGTATACGCGACTACTCTCCTTTCCTCCCACTTCGATAAGATCACAATGATGCTCCACTCCACGTCTATGCCCCTCAAAAGTCATTTCCAATCTAACAAGTCTGATCTTATTCTGCTGAAGCCAGTAGTGGCATTGCATACACTCAAGCTTCCCCTCATTCCTTTCCTACTTTCATTTTCTCTCGAGAAGATAAAAACATCAAACGCCGATGCGAAAAAAAAACAGCCCACGATTGATTGCTTCCAATATCCAACAAACAACCCACCTCGCATACCAATTGATTCTCGTGTCGAGACCACACAAATCCCCTGCGTATTGTAGCTTCAGATATTTCGGACCGAACAGCGTCGACGCGTCGACGCGACGGCGCGAATCGAGGGTGAGGACAAAAATCAGGAGTCGAATTTCCCGATCTGATCAACACGCGATCGAGTATGCTATGTTATGCACATAAGCGGTATGCGTTCGCATCATGTAAAAAGGATTCGATTCGCTTACGGGGAACCGGACATGAGTGTCAAGAACGAAGATCGTAGGATCAAAGGATTGGGCCTCATGCCGCGGAGAGACACAGCGATGCAAACATGATACGCAAAGCTAGACGACTCGAATCACCAGATACGTAAAGACGGCATGGCATCAGAGTGTGACGCCGGCATCGATCGTCAGCAACATATCGCTATTCGAGAGTCACTTAATCCTCGTATTATGCTAGGCACACATGATAGCACCAAGATGCTTGTATTGATTTTACTTTGAATAGTCTATGGGTATCAACGCCTTAGACATGGCTTCTAGATGTTGCCATCCAACATGCCCTTGCGCCTCGCTCTCGACGCGCCCAGGACCAGGCACAGGCACAGTCACAAACACAAGTGCACAGATCAATCGGTGTGATAGGTACGGCGTGGTGACATTATCAGCGTCTAGAAGTCCTGGTCGTCGTTTCCAGCAATGATGACGTTGTTGACCTGTGCGTTGGTGTCAGTAGTTGTTTGCAACAAGGCCGTGATCCAGCGGTGAGGATAAACGGTAACACAAAGCGAAAAAAGGGAAGGGTGGTGTTTGTTCGCGTGTAACGAGAACAATGCAGCCTGCATAAAGCGCACCCCCCGTGCGACGCTTTATCTTCGGCTTCCCCGCTTCCCCGGCCTTGCAAATCGATCCAGAAGACGGACGCAAGGGAGGGGAAGTGAGCAAAGCGAGGTTGCACAGACGGGAGGGAAGCGGAAGGGATAGCGGGAAAGGGGAGTCACACCAAGGGTGTGCGGTGCAACAAACGACAATTCGTTACGGAACAGGGGCGGGAAAGTTACGATACGTACCTTGAGTACCATACGGCACAGCTGTGTAGCGAGCAACAGTTGTTGCCGCTTCGAGATCAAGGGATCGATCACGAAGTGCTCCTTCATATCTGTGATAACGCCACGTTAGCACAATCTTCGGTAATTCAGCCACCAATGAGGCCCATGACGTTGTGCATAACAATGACAGCAAAGCAAAGGTCTCAGATGACTCCTGCTCATCTCCACTTGTAGTTGCGTTCATGCCAGCGCAGCAAGTGGCGTGGCGTGGGGTAATGTGCCGTACCCCACGGGGGCGTTGGATGCGGGAACTGAATGCGGGAACTTGGATGCATCACGGGTCTCGGGTCTCCCGGAGATAGTCCGTACTGCAGCTATGCTTGATAGCGGTGAGGCAGCCGGGAATCAAGGAGACAGCCGTGGGGAGATGGTTGGATAACAAAGAGCGAAGTGCACTTACCGTTGCTTCCCGTCTGCATGCAGTCAACACCTAACCTGGTGTTTCCCTCCTTGGCTTGTCGGGACTTGATGTTGGCGAGGGTTTCGATGGGGCTAAGACCGGAGTTCTCAGCCAGCGCCATGGGGACGGCGTCAAGGGCATCGGCGAAGGCGCGCATCGCGTATTGCTCGAGGCCAGGGCTCTGCGAAGTGTTAGTTGTTGTTATCGCGGAGCTCCGTAACGCTTACCTTGACCGCGGCATCCTCAACTGCGAGCGAGCATGCTATTTCTGCAGCTCCTCCACCGTATACAATACGGTTGTCGCGCACCAAGTTTCGGACGACACAGAGGGCATCGTGTAGTGACCGCTTGGCCTCGTCGATGATCATCTTGTTGCTACCGCGAATGAAGGCAGTGACAGCCCTTGTGTTCGCACACTCCTCAATGACCAGCATCTTGTCGCGAGTGGTTCCGAAGGTCAGTTCCCGGACGATGCCAGCCTTTCCGAGCTTCTCTGCGCTGAGGTCCTCGAAACGGGGTACGATGCGTCCGTTGGTTGCGATGGCGATCAACTCGATCTCTGGGCCTCCTACCCACCGTACAGCGGGCAGCTTGTTTGTGAGGAGAAGGTGGTTGGCCTCGTCGTCGAAACCCCACTGACATATTACTACGTTGGCGCCCGTGTTCTTGATCTGCTCAATCATCTCGGTGAACTTGTTTGACTCGTAGTTTTGTAGCTTCTTGAACTCCTCTACGGTGGTAATGTCCAACTTGTGCTTGGTCTTGGGCTTCGGTGGCTCGAACGCGCATGTGAGGATGGCGAGTTTGGCGTCCTTGACCTCGGACGGCATCTGGGGATGCGAAAAGTCCTTGTCTATTATGACACCCTTGACAAGTAATGTGTCTTCAAGCGATCCACCGACCTTGCCGTCAACCTTGATGAGCTCGAAATCGACGTCTTTCCGCTCGAGATCTGCGACCGAAAGCACAGCATCTACGGCGATTTTGGCGAACTGGTCGTGCGCCTTGGAAACGATCTTGCTGCCCAAACTTGTCTTTGCGACCTTGAATAGCTCTTCGGTGTTGTCCTTGGAGAAGTGGATCTCGTCGCTGACCTCGTCGAGCTTGGCCACGGCAACCTCGCAAGCCTGGTCGTACCCGTCTGCTATCCTGATGGGGTGGATGCCCTTGTCGATAAGGTCTGCTGCCTGTTCGAGAAGCGCGCCCGCCAAGACTACGACACCAGTTGTTCCGTCACCAATCTCGTCGTCTTGTGATTTGGATAGTTCGACTAGTAGCTTCGCGACGTGGTTGGAGATTTCCATCTGGGAAAGAATGGTGGCGCCGTCGTTTGTGACTGTGATGTCTCCGTCGGGTGAAATCAGGATCTTGTCCAGTCCTCGGGGTCCCTAGTTTCATAAGTTTGTGTCCTACTTCCTTCCACTAGAGCGGTGCTGCGTACCAGAGAGCTCTTGACGATGTTCGCGACCGTCTTGGCCGCGAGGATGTGGGACTTGACCGCATCGTTGCCGTGTTGCCTCTGCTTCTTGCCTTGACTGCCCCGGATATTAGCTGCTGCCTCTTATAGAGCCTTGAGCTTTCTCCACAATATTCCACGTACTCTCTGACAATGATGAATGGCCTGCCCGATTCATCCTTCATCACCTGCGCTATACCCCACTTTGTCAGTCGTTGATTCGTGGGCGTTTCGTAGTTGATTCGGACGCATACCGTTGGAAAGGTCGACCTCTGTAATTATATAACGTTAGCGTATGCAACTCACTACTGAGGGTTGGGGAGTTCGGAGCTGTTGCTGCCCGCACTTACGCATCTTTGCGGTGTGAAAATGCCCGCTGAAGTAACAAATGCACGACTCGGAAGAAGTATCAGACTACAGACACACACTAGGAGGGAATCCCGGGTATGTTTGGTAGTGAGGGGTGGTGGGGTATGTCCAAACAGCTGCCATGTCGGTCTTGAAATTTCCCCAGAGGGGCTTGGCATCAGGGTGCACGGCCGCGAGTCGCGAACGCGCCTTCCGCCAGCTCCAACTCTCCGATCTGCCCTGACGCTTGCTGCCCCGAGCTGCCACCACACCCATCCCCAGCGCATCGCGGCCTTCCAATCGCGCTTATCCGAATCGCCTCAAGCTCCACGAAGCTTGACGTCTCCGTCATATCCATTCTCCATTTCTAGCGACCGCGTTTCAACATGCCTCGTGAGTCGCGCCCGCCCGCCCAAACAATCACCATACGCGTAATATCCAGCTGCTAACTTGCGCAGCTGCTCTTAGCGATCACGGGTCCTCGGACGCCGAAGACGTCCCCGCGCAGCCAAGAAAGGGAAAGGGAAAGCAGCCGGTGCAGGAGGATCCCATAGACGATGAAGAGGACGAGGATGACAGTGAGGTGGGAGAGGACGAGTACGCGCACACCCATATGTATACGGATCGCATCGTGCTGACAATGCGACAGATATGTCGTTGAGGCGATTCACGGCCACAGATTCACAAAGGTGCGCGCAAACACCACCTCTTTCCCACGCGCAAACACTGACAACACCAGGGCGTCCTCCAATTCGACGTGAAATGGGAAGGCTACGACGACCCCAAGGACCGGACATGGGAGGCAGAGGAGAACATGTACGTTGCGATATTGCTCTGTACTGGGTTGAGACTGACAGTCGCAGGGAGGGAGCCATTGATGTCCTGAACGAGTACTTTAAGAAGATCGGAGGCCGACCAGAACCCAAGGGCCAGAAGCGGAAGGGACGACCGTCGACCGCCGGCATCAAATCCGAGTCTGGCACCCCGTCCTCCTCCACGAAGCGCGCCAAGGCAGACAAGCCAGAGAAGAAAGTGGTAGAATGGAGCCCACCACCAGGCTCATGGGAACACGACGTCGACCACATCGACACGGTGGAGCAAACGAAGGACCCCAAGACGGGCCAACTGGAGAAGTTTGCATACTTGGTGTGGACAAATAAGCAAAAGACACAGCACCCTCTCAAGCACGTCTACCAAAAGTGTCCACAAAAAGTGCGTCAAAACATGTTTTCTGGATATCATTCACCATACTAACATCTCGCAGATGCTCGAATACTACGAAAGCCACCTAGTCTTCACCGAGAACGTGGACGAGCCTCTAAACGGTGACGACACCAACGACACAGTGATGAACGACGACTAATCCGCTTGAGTCGAGTAGTACCCGAAACCGAAATTGCCGATCAAGATATTCCCTTCCGGTGAAGTTCGATTCGACTTCGCCCCCGCGATGCCATACGCGAAGATGCTACCCAAAAACTTCCGTTCCCCGACATGGTCACCCATCACACCTCTTCTATCGTTCCTCCAGTCGCCGACCGTATCTCCCATCACACCTCCTCCACCTTTGCGCAAACCACCAACCGTGTCCCGGTTGATACCCACGGAGCAGTTTTCTTCTTCCAATCCTCTGATGCGCTTGGGGGCTGGGGAGGACCCTGATCAGCTGCAAAAGGGTACACATGTGTCTGCTGGGTATGGCGTATAGGCACCAAATGTATTATAAGAACTTCTTTGGATAGGTACGGAAAGGGAATACTGGAGTATCAAGGCTTCGTTCAAGCGGTTCCAGTTTCGCATTGTGTATCTGGTATCGTTCAAAATTTACAACGTTTATACATACGCCTAAGATATGACCTACAACGCCCAGTGTGAACATGATCGCGTGCCTTGCAAGTCCATGTCAGCACACCATTGTGGTTGGCATGCGCTTTTCCTGTACTAAATTCTCTCTCTCCCAAGTTGTGACCAGAGGCTCAAGTCAAATCAAGTCGAATCAGTTCACGGGCATGATAATCAAGAGAAGTGGTTTTAAGTAACTTTGAGTATGTGATTCGTTCCATTCCATGCGCAATTGTATATACAAACATAACAATAAGCTCCGTAATAACGTTTCGGGTATCCCAATTCGGCCCAGTCCATGCCAATCAACATGACTTCTTCAATCGCATTATCTCGTTCTCGCGTACAATAAACTCCAAGGCGCAAGTCGCATAGCCATGCAATCGCAACTGCCTAAAAACGCCGGTGCCATGCATATGTTATTGGTGTGTTGTACTATCTTTCATATCGTCGTTAAAATGTCTCTTTTGTTCCTCTTTTCTCTTGTTGTATCGTTGCGCTGTGTGGTGTGGTGTGCGTCGTGGTATACTGTGGGACGTTTACACGTTCTCAGTCATATCCGAAACAGACGACGCGGTGCCGCCGACAGCCATGCGCGTCTGGAGGTAGTAGATGAGGTATGCGATGGCGGCGATGAGGATGAAGAGGATGAGGATGATGAGGAAGATGACGATGTTGCGCTGCATGGTTGCGGTTGTGGGTGGTGGGAACGAGGGTGTCTCGTTGGTTGGAGTGGTTGAGGTGGAGGTGGTGGTATTGGTGTTGGTGTTGGTGTGGGTGATGCGACAAGTTTTCTGTAGTAAAGTCAGTAAATCGTCCTTTCGTAAACAGAGCAATGATTGTATGCGCACTGTAATCTCAGCGCAAACAAGCAATGGTTTTGTATAACGCGGTCGTGGTGGTGTCCAAGCTCGCTATCGTCCAAGCAACACTCAGTAGTCAAGTGATGGTATCCTGGAAGCAATCGAATGATCAAGGATAGCGATAGTAGTACGAAGGAACTCGAAAAGTGTGACGAAGTACAAGTGTATGGTAAGTGTGTGTGAGGGGAATCGAGTTAATAATATCAGCGAGGAAATCTGCAAGCCAAGTCGTAGTCCATTCTGCAGGTGGCATGCAGGCACTTTTGTACAGACGTGGCGGAGTGCGTGCGCCGCGTGGGTGGTTGGGTCGCGTCCATGGGCCGAGGGGCTGGAATGCTGGCAGAGTGGCTGGGATGCCGGCGTTACTGGCGGTGAGGCTGGTCTCGAAACAATGGTTGACCGAGTTGATTTAATTGAGTACCTGGTGATGCGTTTGTTGAGGGAAGCTTGTTTTTGCAAATTGATTCAGGGTATAGAGATGAGGTTTGTGTTGGTGATGGGGGAATGGGAATGGGAAGGCGCGCGGTCAGGTGTTCTGGGTCTTGGCGCGTTCGGGGCGGGAGAGCGATCTGACTGCTCGGCCTGGTGACGACTCCATCACCACCTTTCCGCATTGCTAATAAGCTGTACTGCCACCGTTGTCATGTATACGCACATCACGAATCATTAACGAATCAATCTGAGGTTCGCGCATTGGTTGCTGACCAAACCCTGGGGTGGCCTTCCGTGAGCCCGGCAATGAGCTCCTCGTACGATATCTAGGTAACTAAAGGCTTTCGCACTCGCCATCCGTACCTAATATCTCCTCCTCCCTCTAGACTTCTGTTTCGAAATAATCTTCTGCCACCAAGACCTTCTCACGACGTTCTTCGAGCGACAATAAAGATCCTTCAAGGAACTTGTCCCGGAGTGCGTCGCATGATCTGAGCAAATCGGACCACGATTCCATTTCCTCTTGATCAACAACAGCCGTGTCGCCCCAATTTCGAATGATGATTACGCCCAGCGCCTGCTCCAGTTGTCCCTTGTCCATCCATTTACTCCTGGAGGCGAGACTTCCGAAGAACCAGTGTTGGTCTACTTTTTGACCGTATTTATACAAGGCTGGTGTGAGTAGCGGTCTTTTGGAAGGGCGTGAGAAAGCGGCGAAGAGGCGTTTCATAGCATAGTTCTGGAACTCGGGTAATCTCAAGTCGTTACCCAAAGTCCAAGCCAGTACCGCAGCCTTGGCTGTCCACTCCATAGTGTCTTTTTCGTAAGAGTTGCACATGTCCAGGCGCGGAGTCCTGGTAATGCTGTCCAGCTTCTTTACTGGGCCATTCAACTCAGTGTATCTTCCAGTGTAGAGCCATTGTACGAACAGACCAAGTACCTCGGGGCAGTTCCTTCCGGAAAGCAACAGTTTCGGTGCGGTTTCGGGTCCACGCTGATGGTAGAAAAAGTCGTGGTCACTGGGATAGACGGATTCGAACTTCTTACGGGGCAGGAAGATGGAACCGAGTTTGGCGTCATAGGTACCTAGTGATATCTTGACAAATTCATGCTCTCGTTGTGCACTGTCGAAGATGGTCAGTGGAGTGTACTTCAAGCAAGAACGTAACCACTCACAAAGCGACCAGATGTTCTCCTTGTGGGCAAACATCCAACGCAGGCGGTTCATTTCCTGTAGCCGACATCTCGGCGTGGGATCTCTTGGGTGGCATACTGTTGCCTGACTCTGATGTTGATCCGATCGCAGAGGTAGGGAGAAATGGAGTGTAGGAATCAGGAGAAATACCAAAGACTTTAAGTAAACAATCACTTGCAGTCCACTGCCTCTTACCTGCCCTTCGAGGTGTAGACTCCCAAAGAGTGAGAGAGATGACTTCTCATTCTTACCTTGTCGCTAAAATATTGCCATGCGAGGCCTGGTGGTCAGCATTCACCTTGTGACCGAGACAATCTCACCTGAGAGACGGGAACACCGCTTCGCTCATCGCCGCCTTCACCACACGCACATATTCTAGGCTTTCCATATATTCGCTACCCTCTTCTCCTAAACTTGACTTCCGAGCCGCCCGTCTTGGCTGCTAGTTCCTTTGCAGCCTAGGTCTTCGTCTATGCGCTGTAGTCTTGCGTAGCATCTTTCTCGATAAAGCTATCAATCGCAATTGCCATACAAAGAGCCGGTAGCACAGACATGTATTGTAACCCGCTTCCGATATCTCTGTTTGCCTTCCCTCAATGCCCCATCGTCCCATCACCCATGAACGTCGAACGCTGCATCTCTCTCCACAACGAAATCGTACGACATGGCTGGGTCGGCTCAGACCGGTCCCCAGATACACTCGCGTCGCACAGCAAATCTTGGTTCCAAGTATTCGGCGAGGAAGCCGAAGTCGAACGGTCTGCACTTTCACCCGACCTAGTCCAATTCCTCGAGCAAGTCCAGATTCCGCGCGTAGAAGAAGAAGGATTCTACCCTGAGTTCTTTTACTGGGTTCAGGGCCTGTCTCATCCCGAGTACATGTTTGAGTTTGAAGATATGTTGTGGGATTACGACTACAAGAATGACAAGGAGGAGGAGGGGAATGGTGAGGAGGAGGAGGAGGGATGGAGGAAGTATGTTATATCGAGTAAAGAGGCATCTGGTAGCGATTGGGAACTGGTGTAGATAGGGAGAGGCGTCATTTTAAGGCAGAGAGGCTTCAATAACAACGTCCAACGCGTTCGCATGACTCCAAATACCCTCAATTTTGAGCCCCACCGACTCGAGTAATTCGCGAAACTGCGACTCAATCCGCTCTTGACCAGAAAGTGACTGCATGACGTTGACATCCATGGCCGTAAACGCCCACGGTGCGTTTCGATCGGGTATTAGAAGCTCTTTGATGAGGAGCTTGGAGTACCCGCGCTTCATAGCGGAGACGATATTGCTCAGGATACGGCGACATGCGTCATCGCTACTGAAGTCATGGAGAATATGTTGGAGCATATAGGCCCTCGCACCTATTAGGGACCGTTAGTGCCGTATGAGTAGGGTTGCGGCATGACCGTAGGAACTTACCTTTAATCGGCTGAACCTCATTCCAGTCCCCAACATGTGCTTCAAATCCATCTTGCTCGCTTCTATCCACAATATGCTTCAATTCCTGCAGCACGAGTCGCCCCTTGACATCTCCTCCAAGCGCTTTCCTCAACATCCCCAAATCGCCCGCATCGCCGCCTCCAATGTCAACAAGTAGCACCTCATCGTCAGACACAGGTCCACCTGCAACCAACCGCTCTTTGAATGGATAGTACCCATCCTCCCAAAAGAAAGGTTTACCAGCGTTGTACATCTGAATCATACCGCCGAATCGCTCTCCCATAGCTGCGTCTTCGTCAAAATACGTGTATAGCGACTTGTTAGAGGAACCATGTGCGTGTTGGAAGGGACCATTGTTGATGTCGGATGGATTCTGGTGGGAAATTGAGTCGAGGAAGGAGGGGACGCGCCAGCCTACGTTGTAAAAGTCGTCGAACCTGTTGTGGGTGTGGTATGAGTATTGAGACGTATGTATGTGCGTGAGAGTATGAGTTTGGGGCTTACATGAAGTGCACAGCATCTTTGAACGACTTCTGCCTCAGAGAAGCTGAGAGCCGAGTGCTTGCGTAGGTATCATGATCGACTTCACGGATCGTGCCGTTTGCTGCTAGATGGCGTAGGAAGCGTGCTGTACGTTCTTCATTAGTATCATTTCATGAGACAAAGATTTCCAGTCCCTCCAAATAGTTCCGCATGCCAATCTTGAGGGCATTTGTTATAGTTTGCGATAGTGCACACATACCAACCAACCTTGCATCCGCCCCCGCACCCTCAGCAATCTGCTCACACGACACCCCCTTCTCCCCAACATCACCCAACGCCTCGAAAACTCCCCATTGCAAAGCGAGTCGAATAGCGAGATAATGTCCAGGCTGAATGCATTCCGTTCGTGGTTAGCGCTAGTCAACCAGATGCAGTAGCCACAACCCCGCAAACCTGGAAAAGACCACCATAACTTATGAGACGTACCTCATTAAACGTCACCCGGAAGACAGCTTCATCTGGTCTTTCCAATTCGTTCCTAAGCGCTTCGGCTAGACCGCTGAGTTGGAGGCGCTCGGTGTTGCTGAGTTGAGCGCGGAGGGTTGGGGCGGCGGCTAGCAGGGTCTTGAGTTGGGAGAGAGCGGTGGACTCCATGATATGCGGATGGTAAAGAAGGAGAGTAAGTTTCGTGAGTAGATTTGACTGACGTTGACGATGATACGGCATCTATGATAGATATGCCGGCAGAATGCAAGTAGCCAAGAAGGCGTATCGCGCCTGCCATTCCAGGTCAAGCGCGGGAAGGCAGGAACGGTGGGGTGCATGATTTTGCTCATATGCGCCAGGGGTATACTTGGAAGGCTGACGACGTTTGTATGGTGATCTTGATGAGTTGAAGAGAATTTGATGGTGGGCTCGCTGATCTGAACTGACAATTCCGCATGGGCATCGTCTACACCCCGCCCATTAGGCTCGCGATCTTTCCCTTCTTTCTCTCCAACCGTGCCCTGTCCATCTTCCATTGGCCCCAGCAGCATGCCAGTCCAAAGATTATCGAGCCTCTGGGAGGAGGAAACCGTCCGTAGAGTGCTCGCATCTGGATATGACCGAAGAGTCGAGCTAGCAGCATCGTCCGTTACTTCTGAAAGGACTAGGTTGTGAGTGAAACTTTCCGTATCTATACAAACTGGTTGTACCTTTTTTTTTGGGTGACGTCGGAGTGTCGACAGAAACGAGAAGTAGTTTTGTAATGTAAGTTGATGAACAGAAAAGTCGTCGTTGTCGAAGAGTGAAAGTGGCGCCGTTTGATGTCGTTTGTGATTGAGAAAAGCGAAAAGTGAATATCATACGCGGCGACACATATATGGTGAAATAATGTTTGGCTATATATGCGTGACGTGGTAGCGACGGAACACAGCCGTGGTTGTGGAAAGATAGACCCACTTCATGTCTGCGGTACGACCTTCACTCAGCTCCTGAACCCAAAGACATCATGCCATGACCATATACATTAACAAAACAAGGGTATATACAACCACTTCGCGTCCTCCAAAGCTTCCGAGCTTCTAATAAAGAGTAGCTCAACACTATACAAAAGCTCTCATCTCAATCCCACTTCCTACAAACAAACACCAAAAACGCCATTCTTTTCCTCAATCTACCCTCCGAACCCATCTCACCCATCTCACTGATAAAACCTCCACTTAACCTCCTTACACGCCCACTCCTTCCTGATCCCATTAATCCTCTCAACCTCCCACCCACTCGTCCACTCCTCATCCCCTACCTTCCCACCCAACCGAATCACCTTACTGAGATGGCACTCTCCCTCCCCCTTCGCCGTATACCGCCATTGCAGACAGTCTTCCACTTCTGAGCAAACGGCCTGGCAGCGCTCGGAGCTATCTGCTGCATCGGGGTGTTTCTCGGCTAGCTTGTCCCAGTTTGGCGGTTCTTTCTTGTCTTCCTTCATTTCCTTGCCTTTTTTGTCGTCCTTTTTGTCGCCTTTCTTGTCTTCGCGTTTGGAGATGCTGTTCGAGGTGGGGAGGGCGCCGGCTTCTTGGAAGACGCGGGAGTCGGGGGGTGGGGCGGTGTCGAGTTTGAGTTTTGCGGGTTCTTTCTTGTCGTCTTGCTGGGTCTTGTCTTCTTCCTTCGGGGTTTCCTCTTTCTTGGCAGTGTCTTGCTCTCCTTTCTCTTTCTCTTTCTTCTCGGCGTCTTGCTCCTCCTTCTCCTTCTCCTTCTCCTTCTTCGCAGCGTCGTCTTTGAGCTTTTGCCGACGTCCTTCTGGTGCAACGATCTTCGTGTCCTGGCTCAGGTTGTCCCAGCCCACCTTTTGCGTTTCGATGTGCGGTTCCACTGAATCGTGATAGGCGTCGCGGTACAGATATGGCTTCTTCCAGCCATTCGCGGTGGTCCACTTCTTCTCAATATCCCACTGCCTCGTGAGTTGGTCACCGCCAAGGTGATTCCATGACACGGCAGGAGCACACCAGTGCTTCCTGGTGTAATCAAGTGTACTTGGCTGCTCACTCTGGAGAAGTGGCCAAGAAGCGTAGAATTCCACGTGTGCGTCGCCAAGCGCCTTTGCTAGCATCAAGTCGCCGCAGCATTGCTCGCCGTTGTCCGGTTCCCACTTGGTTGTGTAGAGCTCATCGTAAGATTTGGAGTACCGGCGTAATGCGCCCTGGGACATCATGATGCCCGCTCCGCGTTGCGCCACCTGCGTGCCCGCGATGTAGTAGGGCGCTCCGCTGTAGTACGGTATCCGGTAGTCCAGCCTGTTCAGCCATTGCAACAGGTTCGTCCAGCTCAGACTTGTGTCGGCTTCAATGAAGACGAAGAACTTGGCGCTGGGGTTCATGTGGTATGCCTTGTACACCATGGGCAAGAACTTCCACTTTTCAAGCTCCTCCAGCTTCTTCGTGTCTGGCTTGTGCTCCGCATCAGCATGCATAAGCTGGTATTCCTGGAACTCATTGTGCTTGAACTTGGTCTCGCCGCTTATTGAATCGAGCGCATCGTGTACTTTGTGCCCTTGGAACTCGCCGGTGTGGTCGCTGAAGATGGCAAAGGTGGGAACGCAGGCTAGCAGATTGCTGAGGTGGCTGTTGAGCTTTTCGATTTCGGCTTTCGATGTCTTGAGGACGACCATGACGTCTTTCGCTCCGTCGGCGTCGCTGCAGAACTTCTCGACTGCGTGTGTAGGGACGGCGGCTTCGGCAGGCTTCGTGGGCGCAACATCCGGCTTGGCCGCAATCGGAGTCTTCGATGCAGGTTTCGCCTCAGTGGCCAGTGTTGTAGGTGCGGCCGTTGCGCCTGAAGCCAACATGCTCTTGGGCTTATCACCACCTTTCAACTTTTCTTTATCCTCCCATCTTCCGCCATCTTCCTCGTACTCCGCGACGCCTGTCTCGGTAGGCGCGGATGGTGTTGTCTTCCCCTTTCCACCCTGCGCTCCCTTATCGTCCCATCTGTGATCATCTGTCTCCTTCGGATGATCTCCGTGTGCTATCGGCGTGGATGTCGCGTGCGGAGTCTCGATGACGGGCGGCGGTATTATCGGCTCGGTATGCACATTCTTGTGGTCGTAATGGTCGATGACGGGTATCGTCGGCTGGGGCGTCTGTTGCGGCAGGCCAAAAGTCCAGAAGAAAGTCAAGAGCGAAAAGGAGACGATGATGATGGCGAGCCGTGAGGGGGTGATGAGCGGCATCGCGGCGAAAGGGCTTCGACCGCCAAACTTGGAAGTTGAGGTTTGCTTGAGGGAATTTTATGGCATTGAAGTAGACAAAGTCTTTGAGTGAAAATAATCAAGTCATTGTGGTCGCAATCGCCAAAGTCGCGAATGCCCCTCTGAGCGATGATCCCGGGAATGATGGATGGATGAGGCGGTGGCTCTCACCCCTTGGCTGTGGCGCTCGGTCTAGCAGGCGCGCCGGAAGACGCGCTATCACGACGCTTGACCTGCCCAACTCCATTTTTCGGTCTTCGATGCTGACGCAGATGCTTCCTTTTGGAATAACAACTGGAGACTTGGAATCGTATCTACTACAATACTGTATTATGCAGGGGCTTCTGACAGCTGTCAACACGTGGTGCGGGCGCGCGTAGCTCACAATGCCTACTCACGTGACGCACTATGATTCCTTTGCATCAAGAACACTGCACGCATGCAACGCGATTGCAATGTTTCACCGATTAGTTGAGATAACCCTTAAAGGTCCGTAATTATTTTTCGGCCTGAGACTGGACGCCTTGCCTTGCCTTCTCTTCGGCGTCTTTCCCGCGTTCAATTTCCTTCCCACCGGAGTTCCTCCGCCATCCACAACTTCATCACCCAGCACGCCATTACCAGATCGCGTTTCTTCCCGTCTTTCTCGATTCCATCCGTCGTCTCCAGTACAAGTTCCTCTCTATACTTCTCGACTCCCATCAACGATCGAGACGCGTTCGCGGCACCCAGCCCCTCCCTCCCAGTCTCTTCCCGTGCAACAACCACACCCTCAGCATCCTCCCACACGCGCTTCTTCACACAATACAAAAGATGTTTCTCGGGCTCACACACACCTCTGTAATCGCACACATGATGCCGAGCTTTACATTTAGTAACATGCCAGATACGCGTCCACTGGCCGCCCCATAATGACTCCCCAGAAGTCATCTGAATGCTTCCGGGGAGTGTTCCAGCTTTCTTGCCGCGCATCTCGAATTCGTCTATGCTATATAACGTTTCCTCGCTACTGTAGGGGATCGGTTGGTCACGTGCCGTATGTGTGGTTGGTACTGAACATGACCGCGTCTCGCGTGCATGGACCGCGCGGATACGCAACTTCGATACGGACCCGTCGCGGTCGCGATCGCGTTGCAGTTGGTATCGCGGGATGTTCTGCGTCGCGGTGGCGTAGATGAAAGAGCCCTCTAGTCTGAAGGTCTGCACTTCTTCGATGGACACAAGGTCGAGTATTGTCTTTTTCGCTTCTCCTCGACCCTGGACTTCCGATCGCGATTCCTCTTTGTATTTTGGAAACGTGTGTGATTTAGCGAGCGGGCGACGAGCTGTAATGTTGGCGCTTAGCAGCATCGTCTCTGGTGCTGCGGACGGGCTGCTGTTTGGGCGACTTGATGCCGACCACATGCTAGATGGAGATATGGCCTCGTCGAAGAGCGCGTCTTCACCATGCGTAATTGCGCCCGTCAGAACGTCGAATGGGTTCGTCTCTTTCGTATACGTCTTGGTCGAGAAAGAAGGGTCAACGAGTGGGATCAGGTCGTCTTCACCCGATGCGGCGAACTCAAACGGGCGGCTGAACATCGTCGCGGCTTCGTGAACGAGGTTAAAAGATCATTATACTGTCAGGCATAGGGCTGTAGGTCTATATAACCACCAACAATGTCCCTGAGTGTTCCACGTCGTAGATGTATCAGCCACCATGGGCGTCTAAATCAGCCGTTATCGGCACGTCGCATACACTAGAATGCGATGTGTGAATCGCCTGCGCAAGGAAAGTCTGCAGAGTCATCTTCTATCATTCAAGCGATTGGTGTGGAAAGATTACATTGTGCGGATGTGGCGGGTTGAGCTCTCAGTAAGCATGTGAATAAGCGCAGATCGCGAGTTGACTACGCGCGGCTACTCGCATATGCATCACAAAGCAATCCGAAGCGAGACAAAACGCAAGGCGCGAAGCGAATGAATGTATTATTGTAACAGTCTCGCATGCGACTACTTCCCCTTTGTATACAGCGAGCGATGGCAACGTATCCAGCCAAATATCCCCCCAGCCACTTGGCTCAGCCTTACAATGGCTGCCCATCCTCACCCAAAATGGGAGCAAAGAAGTTAAACTTGCCAAAAGGATCATACTCTTTCTTCAGCTTCCTCAGCTTCTCCAACCTCCACGGCTCATACCCGTACAGTTGCTCTGTCGTCTCGTCACCCCTCGCATAGTTGATGTAAGACTCATACGGCTTGTTCGTCCCTTTAATCATCGTGTCGCGAATCTCACCAGCGTATTTCCACGCGAGTGCATCTAGACTAGCATTCTTGTCGTAGGTCATGAACGGAGAGAAGAGGAGCTGGCCATCGCGATCGGGGTATGCAGTGCTGTCACTGGGGATTTCGCCGACGCGGTTGGTGGAGTAGCTTTCGAGGAGGACGGCGGAGTTGCGGAACTCGGCTGGGAAGGTGGTCATGATGTCTATGACTTCGCGTAGGGAAGGTGCGTCGTATGTGTCTGCTGAGACGGGGACGAGGGAGCGCGTGTAGCCTTTGGTGCAGGAGGGGCCGTCGATGTCGGCGCCGGTGAATCTGCTGACGCCGCCGAGGTCGGTTATGCCTGATTCGGTGTTGATGGGGGACATCGCGACGAAGGGGTCGGTGTATTGGGCTGGGACGGTGTCGGCACCTTGGTAAATTACCCAGATGATGACGATAGGCTGGTGATGTTAGTAATTGAGTAGTACTAGAAGGCATTTATACTTACGTTCACTGGGTCTACCTCGGGATCGAAGGAGAAGACGACGTAATGTTCCAAGCTCACCGACCTGTTAGCAGCAGTCATCCAGGTATTCGCGACTGCGACAACGTCTTCCATCTTGTCGTGCGTGAAGAAGTAGCCGCTGACAGCCCATCCATCCACAACTGGCTTCTTGTCATAGATCTTGATCTCAGCCTGTGTCACTAGACCAAAGTTGTGGCCAGCGCCACGTATCGCCCAGAACAGGTCTGGGCTGCTCTCGTTGACGGTGATGGCGGTACCGTTGGCTAGGACCATACGCGCGGAAACGAGCTGGTCGGATGCTAGGCCGTAACGTCCTTGGTTCCAGCCATGGCCTCCACCGAGGATAGGGGAGACGTAGCCGACGCAGGCACAAGCCGTTGTCATTGTTTGCTTGTCATGGAGCCCCAGGAAGTCGATGACGTCTCCATTGAGGATACCGCCCTGAATCAAAGCAGTATCGCCATCGTCGACGATGAAGATATCGTTCATACCCCGCATGAAGATTCCAACGGCGTTGGTAATGTTGTTGAGGTATGTTGTCGTCGCATGAGCGCCCGAGATGGCGTGGAACGGCTTATCGTTGGCATTGGCATAGAGTATCTGGCTTGATGTTAGCTAAGGGAGGTTTACCATAGTAGGAGTTTACTGACAGTCTCCTGAACATCTTCTTCCGTCGCAACCTTCACGATCATATCGTAGTGCGGAGTCTGCCCGGCGCCCCATCGTACAGTGGCATTGGCAAATTCTTCTGAGCCTGGCAAGTAGACTTCCGCAAGCTGACTCAACGAAGACTTGAAAAGCTTGAAAGATGAATCAGACATGTTTAGCGAAGCCTGAGTGGTAACCACATAGGCCGCTAGGGCGGTCGCCGTTGAAAGAGTGTTGCGCAACATTGTTGTGGTTCGATCCGATGAGCAACAGATGCAGTACGGAATTCCATACTGTAGACTTTGATCTTATAGGACTTCAGATACCGGCAAACTTTCGTGAAAATGCGTGAATTGCGCGCCTCACCAACTTGTCGCCGTTGTTAGTTTAAGGAGCGCCCTTGGTCTTTCCCGCTTCTCCACCAATTCCAACATTGTGGAACAAAGGAAATGTAGTTCACTAGCATCCTTGTTACCGATACAATGGGTCGGACGTGAGTCGAAGGCAAAGGGTCAGTTCGATAGGGTAATCGTGAAAGCCATCACTCGTTCTGGGCAGGTACCGTGGTGAACTGATTGGTAGCCACGCGTGAAGCTTACTACGAGATTTTCGGAAGATTCATTGAACTGCCAAGTTCGGCCGGAAAACAAATTGATAGAACAGAACAAATATAGAAGGTATTGCCTACCGGTGTTGGAGGTTGCGCATCGGATAATAATGCGCGCTAGGTCGAGACGCGCGTTAGAAGCGCGTAGAAATGCTGGATCACGACGACGAAGTGTCTTCCAAGTTTCGCAAAGACGTATCAGAGACCGCATCCTGTCCTACCCAAAGCAAGGATCAAGAGTGGACTTTGAGTATCGATGTGCGACCGAATATACCGGACAAGTCCACGACGACGCATCGTAGGTGAGTTGTTCCGCAGTAAAGACGTTGCTGACACAGGCCTTGGAGTTCCGAGAGACACGCCCCTTGTTGTACCTGTATCGAGTCGCGGCTTCAGCGTCGCCGCGGAGAGAACTGTACGGCACAGGTACAGCATTTTTCCGCAGGGAGCGAGCTTCTAAGAAAGCCCTGGAAAACTCCCCTTTATATACGCTTTTGTATGAAGTGACATGAAATTTCGCATTAGCATTCGAGTGTTGCGTGAGGGCACAAACCGGTCGACGTTGATGTGTGGTTGATCTGGAGAGGACGCGTTCAGGACGGCGAAATGGTGCCAGACCGTCCAGCCTTCCGCGGGGGTAAACTGCGCCGCCCCACTTCGTGATTGCCACACCATCCCAAGCTGCACCTGCACTAACCACACATCAGCATCACTACCTCATGTTCGTTTGTTAAGCCGCCAACTGCGGCCATCAGTTAATACGCGCTATTTTTCTATGCTAAAGCTGCTTTCCACGCCCTTTGCATTTCGGTAATTAATGGCCGCCTGCACAACTGATCCTTGGACGCCTCGCGTATCGTCACGCGCATGTAGGAATGTATCTCAGCCATTGGCCGCATTGATGATGTCTTTCGTAGTAAACGCTACCAATTCTTGGCTCTTGCGTGCTATGCTACGACAAGCTGAAGGACACATTACGAATGCTCACTATTGGTAGCCTACGTGGACACGTGCTAGTGCCCCTCTCAGCCCGAAGGGCGCTTGCATGAAAGGGCAACACAGCCTGATCTATCACTGCTCGAGATGGTATATGATCATCCGTGATCCTCGTTGTTTCCAGATCTATAGTTTCGCCGTTGTCATCCTCAGGATCAAGCTCCATTACTTCGATATGGATTCATACACGCATATTAACGAAGATATCACCGTTCGAGATGTTCCGTTGGCCCTCCGCCCCAGCTTATACGCTGCTGCCTTGCCCGACGATGAAGCTCAACTCGGATTCCACTTCAGGCAGACCGAACGAAGAGATTGGTACCTGGCGCCTTCGGAGCAGCCCGACTGGAGTTGCAGTTGCAGAACGCTAGTCGAAGGGGCGGAAGCTGCAGCTTCGACGCCCCCGTACATGACCGCTGGTGGGATTCTCCAGAGCTGTGCATCGTATGTTGGTTCGAATTCTATTTATCGTTGAAGGTAGACTGACACTCATGGATGGGGGCATGTCTTTACGACTCTTTCCGGCTAGACTCTCATTTGTCCCTGTCTAAAAGCTTCCCCCAAAATGCCCAAAGATGTATTTCCTTGCGTATGGTCTTTTTCTTTCATTACACCGATGTCTCCTTATAGGAACAAGTTCAATACGATATATACACTGATCTAAGCAGAACTTTCTATTGCGCATAGTATGTAATTCGACCAAATGCCCAAAAGCTTTAGTCAAGATCATGCCCCCATCTAGGATAAACAGATCACGTTATCCGTGGCACACCTCCGTTGACCACAAAGACATCTTCGAAGAACCTGTCTATTGGCTAGGCGAGGTCATTACAGGCGCTCCCAACCACTGGAATACGCCCAACCTGCCCGCCACGCCGGAACCGCTCATCCTTGACAACGCTATGGACTCAGGCGACAATACCTCTGGCTGCCACATTCGCATGCCAAATATCGGATATCCCCAGCAAATGGATCAGCCCCATCGGCAACATCTGCACTTTGCTGATGTTGCCGATGAGTCCACGGTTAAATGTAGGTACCGGCTATCTCCTATTCCAGGATCCACATGCTCTTCAGCAAGGCAACAAGATACAACGGCCGTTGGCACTGCTACCACTATACCTTACCGAGTCGAAACCAAGAGGGTCTACATCTGCACCTATGACGACTGCAACAAGAAGTACACACGCATGCCGGACCTACGACGCCATTACCGAGGATCCCACCTGGAGGACCGTCGATTCAACTGCAGAGCTCTGGGCTGCGAACGCGCGATACGTGGTTTTCCGCGCAGAGACAAGAGAGATGTACATGAGAAGAAGATGCACATCGACATTGGGAATGGCATGTTATTGTGAAGGAAGTGTTAGGAGTGACGCGCCCAAGAAAAACCTCATTGCAGCGGAAAACGATTCCGCTGTAAGAGCTGCGAACACTTGCGTCATATGTCGCACAGTCTGGGGCGCCACGTGGGAGATAAGCACGAGGAGGTTTCGGGTTACGGCGCAGTCTTGCCATGTCTTGTTTACTACGTGGCGTTCATGCTGTCTAAGCGATCCTGCACCGCTCAAATCGAAAGCATCATCTACTCTTAGCGAGCCAATACATGCTAATCAGCTGGCTAACTTACCTGATTCCTGTCTGCGCGCTTCTCCTTCCGGACGTGTGATCACCCGTTCGGTCTTCCTGCGTACGACCCATGTCCGACTCCCGGCGCATCGGTGATTCACATGACTCGACCTACCTCTGCCTCCGACTGATACCAGCGGATCATCATTTTAGATTCGCAGTCTGCCTCGCATTGATTGAGATCAGCTCGCGAACTACACTGATCGTGACTATTGGCAGTAGTCGCGAAATTAGCTTTCGGCAATGCGAACTTCCCCGGCGGTACTGCGGACACACCCTCATGGCCGCAGTCAGGCGGATACGGGCCGCCACGACACCATACTGATTGGGGAAATTCTTACAGCTTTACTTGCCCCGACGGAGTAACCCTTGCTGAAGAGCACATGGTTCAGGGATGCAGGGCAAAACTTTCGTGGCACAGTCCAGGTGTGCTCTGTTTGCGCGTACTCCTTATGCTGACCGCTGTGTTACCTTGCTCTCTTGCTCTGTCAAGTCTCACCTACCTTTCTGCATTCATCCTTCTTGACCACGTCCGCGGAACCGAATTACCAACTCTCGCGAAAAGAAATCATGTCGAGAATTGCTTGTGCCTGGGCGGAGTTAGGCGAGGATGCTAACGACGCCTATCACTGGTACGAAACCACGCATATACCCGACGCCCTGGTGAAGATCAGGTCCACCGCCAGACATGCAGAGCAAGTGGAAGACAGCCCATTCCAGGAAGTACCTGGGATTGATGGCAGGTTCATGACCATTTACGACCTACCAAAACAACCAAGCGCGCAAGACCTGGATGCGCGGATATGCCCTGCGCTGGACAAACTTCCGAATGAGGCGAAGGTAGACACACGGTTCTACACAGAGCATAAGAACTGGTTTGGGGAGGAGTGGCGCGGAGGTATGTCATCCTCAAGATCACGATACAAGGATGCACCATGGAAGCTAACACCCTGCGTCAGATCCCCGCGATGTCCAAATGTGGGTCGTAGTCCTTTGGCAGCCCGCCCCGGAGGTTCACGACGAATTCGTAAAGTGGTTCGGAGAAGAGTTCACGCCCGGTATGCTCGAGAGTCCTGGACTGCTTCGCACGCGCATCTTCAAGCTCGAGCACGCTTCGCTCATCCAGGACGAGAAGTACAAACAAGTGGACAAGGCGTCAGTGTACCAGTACATGACGTTTTGGGAGTTCGATAGCGAGGAATTGCCATGGGAGATCTTGGTATACCTGGGGTCTTCAGAGAGGTGGAGACATTATGTGGAGGGCGGGCTTCTGGTACGTCGCGTGTCTCCAATCAAATAAGAGTGCTGATAGCTAACAAAGTCGTAGTCGTGGCAGGTCGGACAATTTCTGGTAAATAACATCTATCCCGACATCGAGGACGCGGACTCCCCGGCCGTCATGGGGGCGAAGATCATCGTAACCCCGGTCGCACAGGAGACGTGAACGTTGTCGACACCGAAACTGATGCTAAGTAGGAATATCAGGATTTGGACGACGACATCAGCCAACATAGCGGAAGTGATCTGTTGGACGGAGGAAATGAGGCAATACCCGTAATGAACAGCGGATATGATGATTTGATCGAGGACGTGGATTGATTGGATTGGCTAATATCTTGCCTTCGGTAAACGGCGTTTAATAATACCCCAATTGTTGTTTTCCATTCAAGGTTCCTCTTTCAGACACTTGTATTGACGGCCGGGCTGACCGTCATATGCCATTCCACGCTGCTGTATCCTTTCCGTATCATGTCGCCTTTCCGGGCGTATATGGTGGGGTACCAGGGGTGACATTTGATAGATACCGATCAGATGGTACACCGGCCTGAGCATGGGCTGGTCCAGATATACCTGAAGTGACTGGTTGTAGGGATTGTTCTGGAGGAAACCGTGGCATTGTTGCCAGCGTGTCGCCCTGTGTTGACAACACTGTCCTGGGAAGCCTGACGAGAGCCGGTGCTCGCGATCCTGTAAGAGTCTCATGTTCATCATGTTTCAGTACAGTGTGTCCGAGGTCTAATGCAGGTGGATTTCGAGACAGGCTGTATGCGTCCGTGTTTTGCTGTATTTTGCCTAGTGAAGGATCGCGTGCGAGCTGGGATGCGGACTCATGCACGTCTGGCGCAATGTGATCGTCTGCCCGACCCGCTCGCACCCGTCTCCGCGTTTCGACTTGAGAGATTGTTCCGAAGACTAAGTCGGACGACTCCTGTGGCGTCAGCCCGGGTTGCCTGAATGGGCTTCCAGGCGCCTCTGACACCCCAAATGCGTTCTGTTCTCCGTCGAGTGACTCATGTTCTTCCAATTTGGACGTATGTTTTTCGGGGTTGATGACAAGTTTGATGGTACTGTTCGCTGCGACTGTTCGAGATCTTCTTGAAGAAAGTATCGGTGCTGACTCCAGGGATGGTCTATTTGATCGATGCTCTGGGGTCGGCAGCGTGCCTGAGCAATAATGGTCTCGACGTCTTCGCACGCGATCTTCGGCTTGCGAAGTCGGCTCACCAAAGCGACCTGCTTCTTCTCGTCTGTGGATTTGTGAGCCTTCACGGGGATTGACATCGCGTGTCCTGCTGCGTGAGCCATTATGCGATTTGCAGAACATATGCTTCCCATTGTCCCCAAATCTGAGATGTCTGGGCACGTCCCACACTTCGTCTGAGTTTGCACTCAGAAGTCTGGCTCGTGACGGTGCAATCCCATTGCCTTCAACACAACTATCAGAGCCTTCAGCGGTTGCATCGTGAGCCTTGTCCACGAGCTTCTTGGCCTTCAGTCGCTCTTTGTCCGTAGAGTCTGGTATCCGAGGGGAGTTATGTTTCTCCGGCCTTGGGCTACGGCTCTTGGTGTAGCGCATAGTGCGTTGAATCCCAGCGAAACTCCGCCGCTCGTCGTCGTCGAGATCGACACCTTCCACATTCGTATATAGCCTGACTTTGCGTCCGCCGTTGCCTGTACGCTCGCCGCTGACTCGGTAAACGCATGTTCGTCCCTTTCTTCCACTTTGCTGTTTCTTGCGCGCGCAGACGTATCGTGGAGCCGAAGTTTCGGTGTGATGGCTTGTCGTGACCTGAGGTGAGAGCAAGGATTTGACCAGCCCTCTTAATCCGCAACTCGGAAGCACGACTATGACCATTGCGATAGGCTGTAAGCCAGAGGTAACGATAGGGTTGACGACACGCCGATCGCCGTGGTTGTGGTCTCGAAGGTGCACACATCGCGTGTCGCAGGTCCCGAGCAGGCGGTAGGGTCGCAGTTGCTTTGAAGCTCTTGGGTAGTGGTTGTCGAAAGGATCTGTATGAGTAACGTTGCCAAGTATGAGACGCGACTGCCGCTTCCAGCAAGTGAAGTCTTATTCGTAGGTTCCTGTATACCGATGTCATTTTCAGACGGTTATCCCTTACCCGCCCATGCATCTTGAGACTTTGATGTTGCTTCCATCGCAATGAGGATTCCTGACAGACTGCTAAAGCCGCGGTGCGACCGGAATGCAGGTGCATCGGCTTCATAGAGACCAAGGTGTCTGCTGTTAATGAAGCAACTGCGTGGGAAGACGCCATTGCAAGAACTGTCAATGATGATCAAGTGTAGTCCGTGCTACGCGCGGAATTGCCAGCGCCTCACCATACCCAGAGCTGCAATCCGGACTCCGGAGCGCATTAACGGCAGTTTGGAGATGTGTAGATGGCATGCTGGTGGTGTCTGTGGTGAGGTTGGGGGTGAACAGAAGGGTGGTTTACGTCATCGAAGTCGCGAACCCCTGATAGGCCCCACTCACCAGATGACTAAGTCAGTCTTAGCCTAATCCGGATGGCATGCTCTCCTTCCTTGAGAACACTGTCAGCCGCCAACACTTTTCGTCGTCGGACGCGACTACGACTTCAAGTACTCCGAGCAGATACTTACTTTGCTACCACGGATCTTGGCGATCAACTCCTCATTTTTGAGACACCTCAACATCTTCTAAAGTTCCGTGAAGAACGCGTGTCGCAACACCTGTGGACCAGGCCAATCATCGCGCCGACCGTTGTATCGCGTCTTAGGCACCATTGAACACAGCCTTCATCGCTGATATAACGTCAAAGATGGATCAAGCTGAATAGAGGCTGTATTGCTATATAACGACGCAATACGAGCCGATTGCGACCATCGCCTTCAAGCTCTTGCATTGTAAGCCAGTAGGTTTGGTGCGCCTGCTACATCTGTAAGGCGATTTGGCTAAGTTTAGGTTTGCGAAGTCAGTGTAGGTCTCACATGCAGTCGGTGTGGAATCACTTACAGTAGCCAATGCCAAAACTCTTGCCCTCGCGGCCGGGCCGATCGATTGCCCTTCGAGACCGCGCAGATAAGATACCAGACCAGCCACGAAAGGTGCAGACGCCGAGGTACCACTCGCTGTCATGGTTGCCGTATTTGAGGTGTGCCAGGTAGATATGATATCACCACCTGGAGCCCAGATGTCTACGGCCGACCCGTAATTCGATGTCGAAGAACGAGCGTCGTTCGATTGAACGCTCCCTACGCACAGTGCGTTGGCAGCACGAGCTGGCGAGACATTTGCAGCCGGCTGGTTTTCGTTTCCTGCAGCGACGACAGGCAGTATACCTCGGTTCGCCAATGCGTTCACAGCGTTATCCATGGATGAGGAAGCCGGCCCACCGAGCGATAAGTTCACCACGGCTGAACCCAGTCGGCTCTTGGTAACGATATCGTTTGTCACCCAGTTCAAGCCGGCCAGCACACTGGAGCCAGCTGCGACGTTATCATCGCCTATTACCTTGACCGCAATGAGAGTCGTGTTCTTGGCAACGCCGTAGGTCTTCGAACCAATTACACCAGCTACGTGGGTGCCATGACCGGTGACATCGGCATTGTTGGTGTTGGCTGCGTTGTATCCCCAGGAAGCGCGGCCTTCGAACTCGACATGGGTCGTTCGGATTCCACTGTCTAGTACATACGAGTAGGTGCCGCTGCCAGCTGTCGAATCGTATACATAGCTGGTAGCTCCTCTGGTCCTGGAGGATACGCTTGCAAGACCCCATGGTGCGCTGGTCTCTACTCAGTGTTAGCGACACACACCTCATACAAGAAAACAACCCCGAACAGGTCTGCAAACGACAAAGTGGGTGACGTAACGTCGATGCGGGCTCCAGGATGTTTATACGTACGCGTTATGAAAGCCGTAGGATACATCAAGAAGTCTTTTTCGACGAGGAACACATCATCTAATGCCTCCAATTCGGCAACAACGACTGGATCGAAGGCCCCGGCATAGCCTTTGAAGTCTCCAAAGTTGTACTCCTGATCGATCCCTGCGTTCAGGTCGATGTCGTCTCTTCGTCCGAGATGGCGAGCTACTATACTGCGGACCTTCTCACGATGAGCGGTAAATGTCGCGACGTCCACGTCCGGCTTCAGCTGTACGATGTATCGGCCCGCGATCGAATCCTTGGTTGAGCGAGTTGCAAGAGGTGCCGCATGAGCAAGGAACGATGCGGCAGCTACGGCAAGAGAAAGAGCACGGATAAAGAATCGCATCTTAAAAGACAAGAAGAGGGGCAGTAATGCCTGGAAGATGAGATCGATGGAGATGGCCTAAGATTTATCGCAACGCTTCCGCATACTTATAGCGACCCAGGATACCAAGCTCGACTTGCTCTATCGCACACCCTCAATCCAGGCTACTACCGGCGGAAGAATCGAAAGCCCATATACCCCCCAAACATATCCAATGACGGCTTCGTGAGAAGCAAAATGCCTGGCCCCCAGGCGCTTGCGGATGTCGCCCGGCTGACGTGCGCAGATACTATGCTCGTGTGTACTCCACATAGTCCACTGAGAACTGACCCATCTGCCCGCTCCTGCCTCTTCTTCGCGCGATCCGATAGTTCATGCAGATGTCCTGCGATGCAATACAGGGGCCGAATGCCCTGCGCTGCACGTGCGTGGCGAGGCAGACTGGACTTGATCTGTTCTACGGTCTTGAGAACTTCAGATCTTCGTTAATGCGTCTGAACCAATCCGCGATGTAAGAGTACATTGATATCAATAGCAACAATGTGCATTGTCGTTGACTGACACGATAAGAGAGCCGCTTCAAAGGGTTCGTGATCATGTTCCCGCCCGCAGTGGGGCAATGTCTCAACTGCGCCGCAGTCCATCACCGACTAGACTCAATCCCCGGAACTACTGTGCCTCATACACATTTTGCTGCATGCACTCCGAGACCGGGAAAGCTCAAGTAGACTGGTGATACGACGTGGCGAAATGCTGCCGCTGCGTCCACCTCTACCCGCCGGGTACCTCACTAATCACGGCTGCTTTTCGGAGAAGAGGCATTACTCATTGCATTATCATATATACCGGCTATTAAAACGACCAAACTATCCAGTCAAGTCAAACTTGCTCGAACACGACTCGCGTAGCCACTTTGGCCAAGCAACTCTCTTCCAGCAATCTATTCCTCCGGATCGCGACCTCCACGCTTCTTCATTTCCTCAAGGTATTCCTCCTCGGTCTCGAGATCAAATGGCAAAGGCCTGGTGATGGGATGAATCGAAGCACCGTGGTCTTCGAGTTGCTTGAGACGCTTCATCGTGGCGGGTTTGGTGCGATTGACGCTGTAAAGCTTGACGCGGCTACAGTAACGTTAGCCTCCTGCTATCGGGCACACGAGATCACTCAAACGAGAGATACTTACTGGCATGAGGATGTCACGTGGAGATCCCAGTTCCATGCACTTCGCACAAAGGTCGGTTGCGTCTGCGAATAAAGTCAGCAAATGCCGTCTGGTAGTTACAGCGAGACTTTGCCACGCCACATTGAGACAACCACCGCGTAAGATGTGCGGGGCCTTCGCAACGGAAGTCGAACTTTGCTTACATTCAAAGCGTCATCCCAGCAACGCACGCAGAATTCACTGAGCAACGTTAGCATTTGTCGGAGAACTACCGACGACAATAGACTTACAGCCATCCCTCAGCATCGACTGGAATATCGACCCACCACGTGCGCCAGGCATGGTAGTATTTCTTGCTCAAGTTCTCGTATGGAACCTCATACCAAACACCGCCACCATCGTTGCTGACTTCGACTCGTTCCGGCCAGCCACTTCCACTGTATGCCCAGCCAGTCATGCGGATCTTCCCGTCGTGCACAATAACGTCTTTGTCGACAGGCGTCATGATAGCACTCGCAACAGGCATCGTCTGGATACTGAAACCGTTGCTGTATGTGACGTTTTGCTTGCCGTTCTGCGGAGTATAGTAGAGATATTCCTTCATTTGAACGGGAGCCAGAGACGGCTGGTCGATGACGTTAATGCGAGTGAGCCATTTGCAGCTTCTGGCGCCGATGTAGCCCATTACGACAGTACGGAGTGGGAAGCCATGGATGGCTGGTAGTGGCTCTCCGTTCATCTCCCACGCCAGCATGACCTCGTTGATCTTCACCTTGCGAGTCGGTACTGATACAGCGTAGTTGTATACGTGACCCTTCTTGAAGTAGGTGTCGGCGCCGAAGAACTCGACGTGCTTTCCTTCCGGCTTCAGCCCGCAGTACTTGAGCACCTTCTTGAGACTGACGCCCACGTAACGGGCCGTACCGATGGCGCCTTCTCCCCACGGCGCATTGATGAGTTCGTCTCCGTCTCCAGGGTAGTCGTGAATCTGCTCAATACGGCGCGTACCACTACACTGAAGAGTAACGCAGGTCTCCATGCGTGGGAAGATGCTCTCGTCCTGTAGCTCCTTCAACGTGATCTTCTTTGGCTTGTCGACAAGACCCTCGACTTCGAAGAAGTATTTCTCCGGATCGATCTCAGGAATGCCACCGTGGTTTCTCACAAAGTGGTCTTTGTTGTTGGTTATCTCGGTTTCGACAAGGCGCTTGCGCTCCGGCTCTCCGTTGTAAGGGAATTGCAGTACATGGACCATGTCCTCGCTCTTTTCTTTCTTAACGTGTTCCCAGGAGTCGGCCGGCATGTCCTTCAGCGTCTTGCCCATCGCGTAGTGGTAGTATTTCCATCGTACACCCTCGAGCACCGGGTTGGTATCGGGCAGCGGTTTCAGCTGGAATTCGGGAGGTACAGGGAAGTCATATTTCGCCAGGATTTCCGCCGCCTGCTTCTTCTTTTCTGGGTATCTCTCCCACTCGATGTATCCTTTCCATCCTTCTCGCTCTTCTGGGAAATTCGGCTCTTCGGCTGTCAAAAGCTCGAAAGGCTTTGCGTTGGGTTCAGCAGGCGCCATGGTCGGAGTGTGGAGTTGGAGAAGTTTGATCTAGCATGAGGCTGGGGATGCATCCCCCTACAAATGCGCGCGACTGTCGCATTGTGGAGTGGACGCGCCAGCCCATGTGCGTTATGTCATGACCTCAAGGTGACTGATACTTAATCATGGGCTACACTGATCTGCCATAACGTGCACTGCAGGCAACCCCTGTACATCGTCGTGCCAGCACGTGGTCTACCTGGATCCACGAATGAAAATGCCGCAAGCTCCGCAAAAGCGTTAGGAAAAGATACACCACTGCGTCATCATGATGAACGTTGAAGAGCTGCCACACATCCTGGGACCGTACGATGCGCCTAGAACCAATAATCGTTAAGCCCGAAATCCGAGAATGGGCAGGGCAAATGCCGGAGAAAAGATGGAAACGGTGCGACCCGCATGCGATTGATGAGTAAGAATGCTAAAGTCTTGAGAATGCTTCTTATTAGTAGTCATTGCTTACAGGCGCGCTTGGCGTAGTGATCGTGAACCAAACCAGTTCTAGTCGGTGATGCGGAGCTGATTACATGCAGGCCGCATACGAGAAGTTCGAAGAGGCTCGCTTGTATCGCCGACGATTTTCGGGAAGGCCAGCGGGAATTTTCATCCCAGGGGTCAGGTCAGGCATACTGCAGACAAAACCGGAAAGCAGCGCGATGACTATCGTTGTTGCAGAGCAAGGGATGGCCAGAGTTGGCATGCACGCATGGAAATGCGCGGCAGTTGCTTCACAGGTTCTGCACGTGTCGCCTCGGCAAGTTGCATGGCGTGCTAACCCGAAAGGGCTTGGCCAGCTTCTGCCCGCCGTCATGTCACCGCAGGACACCACGATCTCAGCCTCCAGACATCCGTCAGTCTCCGCACGTCTGAATTCGATATGGCTAATCAACAAAGAAGCCGCAACGACATCTCTTGAAACCCCAGCGCAGATCACCCAGATATTACTCAGCTTTCGCAATGGCGGACGCGGAGCTAGTAGCGCAATGGAGTGCACCCCTATAGAATTGCTGCTACCTCAGCTGTAGGCATTACGCCGCTCATTCCAACCACGGAATAGGATTCCGACCCGTCAAACTATGTCAATGCGTCTCACAACATCAGTCAAAGCCAAGCACCTGCGTGCTAGAGGAGCAGATCATTTGCTAGTCATTCTCAGGCGCTCCATGTCCTTACTATCTAATCGAAGAAATCTCATCGAATAGCATCTCAGTTCGCGTCCCTTCCGAGGAAGGATCAAACGTCGAACGAACGCGATTCGATATGCCATCGGAAGATGAGGACTTTCCCCACGTGGCGGCGCCATCAAGGGCCGCCCTTACAATCACGGCCCGCGTCCTTCGGTTCCAGAGTCCAATATCATTGACTGGCCGACATGCGACCTCTAGGAAAGCGCGCGATATGGAGTAGCATCAAACACGTTCAGCTGGATGTCGAACGAAGACCATAGCCGGGGCTACGGGCTCGTATTGCTGGAACGTGTTCAGTCCCAACTGTACGAGCCAAAGCTATGAAACACGAGATCAAGGGATCGCCCAATACAGTGAAGGAGCCGTATCAGCTAAACTCCAGATGGAGATTCGTAACTCGCATCTGGCGAACGGAAGGACCATGTATGCATATCTCCGTGAGGACATCTTGACGGTCTGGCCAATCGCAATTTTTGATCTGGACTTCTACGCCGCATAAATGCAGATATGGTTCATACTGGGTAAAAGTACGGCGACATATGGCTTGGAGGATGGCAAGCGCGGTTTGCGTGGCTGCCCAGAGAGTCCATGGGAAGCACACCAACATGAATGGGGGAAGCCCAGTTCACCCAGCAATAGACTGCTACATCTCGGCTTGCTCAACACGTCTTCCAACGGTCATATTCATCGATCACCCTCAACCCTAGTCTTCGCCCCGCATCTTCGCCTCTCATTTTCACATTTTGTTGTCTATACCTTTAGAGCAACAATGGCCAATATGGTAGCCAATGCCCAGAACGCGCTGTTGCAGAAAGCTAGAGACTCTGCCTCTTTCGACACGTTTCAGCTGACGTGCATACTATGGGGAAGGTGAGTACAATCTGTGAGCCTATGTAACATCCTCGTTGACCCATCTGCAGTGAGAAAGTTGTCAAGGAGCGACGGGCCGCCTTCAACCGAGTTGAGAAAGCAATCGGCACCGACGACAATGCAAAGCTCCCTCGATGCTACGCGCAGACCTCACGCGAGGATCTATTCGAGCAAGGCCTTGGGATGGGGAAAGCGTGTCTTGATGATATGCTCGAACATGACCATGAGCACTTTGTGTGGATTACGCCGCGATACAATCTCATGAACGCCAGGTATGTTGAGGTAGTCAGGAGAATCTTCCACGACTGACGAACTGACTTCCAACAGCCCCTTCGGCCACAAAGCCATCCTCTTCGAGCCCGGGATGGAGCACAACGGTACTGAGGAACAAAAGGCAAAGTGGCTCCCGCTCGCTCGATCCGGCAAGATACTTGGTACGTACGCACAAACCGAGCTTGGTCATGGTTCTTTCGTGCGAGGTATCGAAACGACCGCCACCTTCGATCCCGATATGGATGAGTTCGTCGTTCACTCGCCAACAATCTCGTCGACAAAGTTCTGGCCTGCGGGGCTAGGCTTCTCGACCACACACGGCACAGTCATGGCGAGACTCATTGTTGGCGACGAGGATCATGGCCCACATATATTTCTTGTACAACTTCGATCAATCGAAGACGGCACACCAATGCCTGGTGTGAAGATGGGCGATGTTGGCTTGAAGCTTGGGTAAGTAACGAGATCGCAGAGAACGTCAGGACTTCAGTCGCTTACCAGGACCCAGCTACAACGAAGCTGACAATGGCTTCGCCTCTTTCGACAACGTTCGCATCTCTCGATCGCAGATGCTCATGGCTCACAGCCAGCTCACATCCGATGGCACATTCACCAAGGATCCCCTCCGCGCTAAGCTCTCGTACTCCGTCATGCTGCTCGTCCGCGGCAGGATGCCCAGTGTCTTTACGGTCCAGCTAGCCCAAGCTTTGACGATTGCGACACGATACTCTGTTGTACGACAACAAGGCCTCGGCCCTGCCGATGCGTTTGAGACCGAAGGAAGCATCCTGCACTACAAGCATCAGCACTTCCGTCTTTTGAGCTTGATTGCTAAGACGTACGCCATGTTCTTCGGCTCTCGGGTATGCGACGAACAGTATAACAAACTACGGGAGATGCAGAGCAAGAATGATCATTCTCTTCTGCCGGCTGTTCACGCACTGACGGCTGGGATGAAGGCATATGTAACTTCTGAGGCCGCTGATGGGGCCGAAGACGCACGTAAGCTGTGTGGTGGCCATGGCTACATGTCTATCTCAGGCCTACCAGACATTGTCGGTGCCTTAGTCGGTGGCGCGACGTTCGAAGGCGAGAACTATGTTCTGTGGCAACAACTCGGGCGACACCTCCTCAAGCAACTTGACCGCCTACAAGATGGCGAGCCAATCGAGCCCCACGTACAATACCTGACCGATATCGAAGACCCCAACATTCCATGCTGCGCATCCGCAACGCAGTTTCTCGACCCCAAAGTACAACTCGCCATCTATCGCGACCGTGCCCACCGCATGGTCGTGAAGGCGCATTCGGCAATTCGCGCATCAAGCAAGTTGCCAGCCGATGCGTGGAACGAGCACATGATGCTGCTCATCTCCGCCTCGCGGGCCCATATCGAGTACTTCATCCTGAAGTCATTCACCGACTTCATCTCAAGCCTGTCTGATTCTACGTGCAACTACCTACGCATCGTCTTGAACCGTATGCGCTCCCTCTACGCCCTGTCAACTATAATAAACCCACGTACCGTCGACGCAGTATCCTTTATCGAGACAGCTGACGAGCGTTCTCCTTACTTCACTTCGGGACAGCTCGACACCATCCGGCATCTTGTCAATGGCTTGCTCGATCAACTCCTTCCCGAGGCTGTCGCTCTGACAGACGCGTGGGACTTTTCCGATGCTAGTCTCTGCAGTGCGCTGGGTATGTACGACGGCAATGTATACGAGAACATCATGCGATGGGTTGAACAGTTGCCTATCAATCAGAAGGCGTGGCAGAATGCTGGGGTACAGCAGGGGTGGAAGAAGTGGGTTGATCCGATCCTGAGAAGGGAGGCGAAGTTGTAGAACAACGTAGTCTGGATGTGTGTTTCACATCGTCGTGATAGTATGGGTGTGATGGGGACGGTAGTATTGGATGCTATGTAGAGAACTGTTTTGTATTTGCAAGACAGCTACTGCAATACTTTTGCGTGCTCGTATATGGTACAATGCAATAATCCTAGCGAGCTTTGTACCAATGTAGACTGGTAGACCTTTACTCATATGTGACGCAATCTCATTGCTCTTCAGCACAAGCTGCTAGCTATGAGTGTGTCCCGATGCTTCACTTCAGCTTATAGCTGGGGATATCATTCAAATCTTTGTCTGAGAGCATTTGGCTCAACTGACTGATCCAACTCGGCGCATTCAGTGTTTCAACCTTGACTTCGAACACATCATGGCCCTTCACGTTGACCATAATTCTCTTTCCCTCTTTGACGAGTTCCTCCAGGACAGGGAAGATTGGCCGAAGCTTCCTCACAAAAGCTATTATTTGTTGCTCTCTCAGCGTCGACCAGGGCTTGTGTTCACATTGAAGATATAGAACGACGCGCGCATTTGCTCCTAGTGAGAGAAGTTTCCGGAGATTGGCGTTTAGATGACCAAGAATCTCGTCGACGCCGTGGATATAATCGAAGCCGACATAGATGTGCTTGACATGTTGGTATACATCAATGTCCAAGCCCCAAGTGTCATCGTGGAGGAAGTTCAAGGCTTCTGAAGCTCGTTCGGGGATGTCAGAGGCGCAGACTATGAAAGTCGATACCTTGTACCACATCTCGCCGATCTCTTTCATGGTATCAAGCGGAACGTATCCACGCGTGAAGAGATGATCGCAACTGATCTGCCGTAGGGGACAAAGCCAGTAAAGTTCATTTTTTTTGCGCTCGACGGTGTAAGTCTCTCGTGAGAGTAGATGGGCGTACACCATATCGCGGAGTTCCCGTGGTAGTTTGCTCTGCATCATCTTGGACAGTGTCATGCATTCTTGCTTTGCGTGGGTCGCTATGTACGTGTTGAGTTCGTCGTCGAGCTTCTCTGCTGCCTGACCGATGCGCCTTGATTCGGGGTCTTCGCTGGGGCGATCGCGGCGCCAGAGTGTGTATAGATGATACCTCTCTTTCATCGAGAGGCCCTGATTGGATGGGTACAGATGGGTTTTGGAAGTCGCTCGTTGCTCGTCTGCTTCGCGGCGTTGGAGTAGAGTGGAAACGTGGCGCGTCAGTGCCACTTTTCGCAAAGAGCCATTCAATCAATCAGTAGGATGCCTGGCAGCCGCGATCATGTTTACTTACCGGTGGACGAAATCCCTATCCATGGTCGAGCTTGACGGGCTGCGCCGCAAAGGTTCCAAAGGTGTCGCAATTTGGGTAGAGTCTCGGCACAACTGAGAAAATTAAGAGCGTGACACTAGCTCCCGTTTGTTATTCTTTCAATCTCTCCAGGCAGCAGCACTGGCACGTGATCGACCGGGTAGGCGCACTGCCCAGGTGAAGACTGACCACAACAAGCTAGCACCTCTGCTTGAACTACTCAGACCTTCAACCCACATACTCGCCGTGATTAATCTCCCTCATAGACCCTCTTCATGCCGATGAGCCTTGCATGTATCTCCTTCCAGCGCCACCGATCCAGTGCTTCTACTCTCGACTTCGCAACGAGAATGCGCCTAGGTCTAGTCGTCAACGTGTTGAAGAAGCTCACCAATCTGCATTTGGGAGCAGGAGATGAGCACTGCACACCATGGCATTTTTGTTGTTGGGAGACTACCGCGCTTCGTTATTCTTCAGATGTCTCTTCTACAGTACAACCGAGAGCTACTCGTTGTCTTTTGACGGGCGTGTTGTCAGAGCATATAACCCTTGTATGCAGCAACTCTCGTCTTTGCTCTCCAGTCACTAATGGACAACTATGGTGTATGCAGCTAATGACAATGAGATCTGAGCAACAGGTAATATCATGAAAGTAGATTGATCCTAAACGCCATCTCCTAGCCCGTACGAGGGCAATGGGTATCTATGCAGGCCGTTGGTACACAGAGTAAAGTACATTTAAAACCGTAAAAACGCCACCTCCCCCCTCATTCCTTGTGCACTACAGCCACAATACGCCACGGATGTCAGCGCTCGAAGACTGGTAAGGAAACAGCTCCGCGACATTCTCGGGAGCATCTTTCCCATCTAGGCAATCTTCCACCACACGCACAATGCCTTCAAAATCAGACAAGACGCGTTTCGCATACGGCTGACTGGAGGACAAGTCATGTAGCATGCCCTTAGCGCGGTGGAAGGCCTCGATGTGGGCCTCGGTGTGAGGATGCGTCCTTCCAGCAGAGTCGCGGACGAGAAGAGAGCAAAATACTAGAAGTGCATTCGACAGGGCCGATGTCATGCGATGCCTGAGACTGAAAGGCTGACGAGCTTGCCGCGTAAAGAAGGTCATTCTGGTGAGGGTATCGCAGGCAAGTTGGCTGAGGTGTTCAGCGTGATTGTCGTCGTATTGCAGGGAGATTATGACGGAACGTAGCCCCCAAAGAACGAAGTCTGTCTTCTTCTGTTTGATGAACATCGTCAGTGGTACATCCCCATCACCATCCCGCTGAGCGTATGATGGCATCCCCAGTACTGGTAAGTCGTGATCGAGGTAGTGGGAGATCTGCCGATCAATGATATCCTGGGTTGTGCTATCCAGACTGCGACCGTCGACAGCATTGCTGGCATAACGCGCCCAGAGTATGACATAGTGGATGTAGTGATCGATGAAAGGCCTGGGGTCATCATTATCCTCGGCTTTGTAGAGGTTTGCCTATAGAACGTGAGCGTGAGGTAGCAGGAGGAGGAGGACACGTTGATCTAGGAAGAAACTGAACACCCTGGAGGCGACATCGACGTCAAGACACCCACTTTGCATGTTCATCTTGATGTAGTCTCCAGACGTGTTCAGCGGGAGGAAGGATAGGAGTCGTGGACTTTACTTACCCTTTGTGAGAGGTCTACAGGTGCTTCGACTTGAATGTCGGTTTCGTGGATCCTGTATGGTCTTCCACACGTCAATGAGATAAATCGGTCTTGGACGAATATATTCCAGAAGGTGCAGATGCGCTCATATGCTTGAACCGTCGTGATGTTTGTCCACGTGGATTGCTGATGTAAGGAGGACTGGAAAGCGAGTGTTGCAGCGGCGCCGATGGTGTTGTAAGCTGGACCGGGCATGTCTGCGTATTGGTAGTAGAGGGCCTACAACTATCAGTCTATGCGCATCAAGTTCGGAGCTTTTAGGCACGTACCTGGAATAGAACGCACTGTATCAGCGTCAGATCGCCGCTTCCGCTTAGTAGCGACCTCTTGTCGACGAGCTCGTCAGCCATTTCAAGCCAGCGCCAGCCCTTAGGCTTGCCAGTGTCGATGGGTGCGACATTGAGGAGTACGTCGCAGCATGCGAAGATGGTGTAGTTCAGCGCGAGAAACTCGCTATCTTCTGATGGTATGGTCGTGCTTGCTAGCATGTGTTGGCTGCGGTTGCGGAACTCGGGTTCATCTATGCACGGATGAGACAGGTGAATGTCGGTGAAGAAGGAGGCTAGGTACTGTTGGTAATCGGCGGGGCTAGGAAAGGGTAGCTTCCTGTTGCCGACTTGAACGAGGTGCGATGGGTCGCCGTTGATGGGGGAGCCCGAGACTGGAGGGACGGGTATTGTTGGGTCTGCCGACTCTTGTGAGAAAAGCGAGGGTTGTCCCATGAAGGCGAGAGCTGGGTTGATGGGATCCAGCGGTGGGACAGACAAGGCGGCGTCACCCCTGAAGGCATCGCTACCATTCTCTTCGCGCTCGACACTGCCCATTGGCGTCATGGTTAGGCCTCGGTCGCGCATGAGAGCTTCCATCATAGCCTCGATCCTGGCCATGCGCGCTTCCATGGTCATGCCGCGTGTGCTGGCGTCGCTCGCCCTCCGCTCGGTGCCGTTGTCCGACGGCATCAAGCTCCTTCTCGGTACGTTGTGGCTGTTGCCGTTGGCGCTGGCATTTGAGGCTTGTGTATGGAGGGCAGGCGTGGGTCGACTGAGGTTCTGCAGGGCTTCGGCGGCCGTCTGGTCTTCAGAGAAGAAGCATCGCTTGCCGTTGTCCATGCACCGCTGGCATGGGTTTTCACCGGAACACTGCTGACGTCAGTTGTTGACTCTCATTGTTGTTGCTGGGATAGTTCGTAGATGCGGAAGCGACGCTGGCGCATGAGGAAGTCGCGATGCAGTCGCGAGGGAAGTGGTCGAGGCAGCCAATGTACAAGAGAGTGTACATACCTTGAGCTTGGATCGCCTGCATGATACACCTGCACAATCTGTCAGCCGGCTGATGGCATGTCCTCGTCGTCCTGTCGCGCGAGCTGCGTCGAACCACTACGGAACCATCGGAATGCCGCATAGGAAGCTCGAGATGCGCCGAATCAGAGCGAGTGTCGCGACTTACATGCTTTGGGCGCGTACTTTTGGCGGACCTTTTTGCGCTTGGGCGACGACGACCTCCTCTCGACGTCCATGTGCTCCATGGGCGAAGGATGGCTGTTCATGGCGCGATGGAGTTGTTGGAAGAAGGATGGCGCTCCCTCAAGCTACTTCGGAACGCGACCGGGATCCGGTCACTAGCGCGTCTTCACCACCTGGGCAGCCTTCAGCCGACCACCCATCAGCAGCACTCATGTGCCTCGATTCATCACAACCGTTGTCCAAGATATTGTGCCTGAGAAGCAGCAATCTAGGGGGTCACATGATGCAGCATTGTGCGATTGGAAACTTTGCAGGAGCTCATTTCGGAGCGAAGTGCATGGCAGGGTCATCAAGGCTTCTGACATGTGATCCACACATCGTCTTGCGGCATGCACCCATTCCGCTTCCTTCCTCTTCATGCCCACGGTGCCAATCGACATCCCGTCTATGAAGAGCTACCCATAAGCATTTCTCGAATTCACCATCGATCAGAACTCTTATCACACCAAGTTGCAGCTTGAATTGTTGAAGCCTCCAAGGTCTTCGACACATAGCATCACCTAGGCAAACAACAACTCCACGCCTATCAGACCCAGGCCTGCAACAGCTACGGCAATGAAGCATTAGGTTACCGAAGAACCACAAGTCAACAACCGTCGTTCGGCACCGAGGATTTATCTGAACTTATGTATCATTGACTGTCATTACTGTGTATGGAAGCGGCGGCGAACTGTGACACCCTCACAGTCGTCTATCTCGCTCGTAGCCGTAGTTGACGTATGAGTTATCAACCTCTGGTCCGCGGTGGGTATTAAAAGACAGAAACAATGTGATCGGAAAAGAGAACTATCAAAAAGACAAGAAAGGCAAAACTCGCTCGCGCGCTGGAAATGCATGACTAGATACCTCCGGTATGCAGCGCTGAGAAAGCAGACATGATCGTCGTGGCTTCGTAGGCCGGAGTGTCGTGAACTCATGATTTCGTGAGGAAGAGCACCTTTAGCCCTTCCCGCCATCGTTCCGGGTGTCTCATGATAGCGAAAGACATCAGAGTCAAGCTCAGGAATGGCGTCCAGCGAAGAGACTATTTTCTCCATCTCTCGCCCCCACCATCCAAACCTGATGAGATCCTTGTGCTCCTTGACGGTTGAGCGGGTGGTCTCCATCTTACGGTCTTGAGCCTCAATGGCCTCTCTTCCAATCCCCATTCACCCATGCACCGCCCAAATCTTCAACGCCAGCCCACAAAGCTTCCTCAACGCCTTCGTCTCCTTAACCTCCTTATACCTCTTCGCCAACCCATCGATCCTCTTCACACACTCCTCAATCTGCGCGCGATAATACGACGCATCCATCGTACCCAGCACCTTATCCTCACCACCCGCAGCATTCACAAGGCCCTTGATGCACTCGGTCACAGCGCGGCGGTGACTGTTCTTGGGCTCGGCGTGCCGGAACATGTCATCCATCTCGGCTTGGAGGACCATGTTGTCGGTGCTGATGTACTGGAGGACGGAGGTGCGGGCGGCGCTGTCGCCGGGCTCGATGGTTATGGATGGGATTTGGGGGGCGGCGGCTTTGGAGGCGGCGTTCGAGGCGGTTGCGGCGTAGAGTTTTGAGATGCCGCTTCCGGGTGGTGCGGAGGTGGTGGCGTTGGTGAGCGTGGATTGGGGGGCGTCGGGGTCGAGGCCGGAGGTGGAGGCGCGGCCACGGAAGGACCATCCTCCTGCGGGTGGTGGGACTGCGCCAGGGAGGGAAGAGGCGGTCTGAGATGTAGTGTTCGCCATCGTGTTGGCGTTTGTAGAGCTGAAGCTCTGGTAGAGGTCGCTGAACGGCTGCGGCTTGGGCGCAAGAGGGTCGACAAATACCGTCGGGTTGTTAAGACGACGAAGGATTTCCTCAATGCACTGAGCCATGCGCATAGTCTGTAAATCCAGATTATTGGACCTGCCCAGTAAGAAGTCATAGAGTGCCTGTAGACGAGCCATGGGCCAGGCTTCCTTGAGCTTCTGGGCGCCATCCGGATCCAAGGGAATGTCAGCGTCAAACTCTTCAAGCACACGCTTGACGGGTTCAAAGACTTGGTGAGTAAGGACTTGCACAACCCTGGCCACCTCCCACTGTTCTCCGGTTTGGAGCAGATGTTCCAGTCGGTCGATGCCTTCGAGCATGTGGCCGGTATGCCATGCTAGCACGTTGATACGGCCCTTGTAGACGTCCTTGTAGTGACCAAGGAGAATCTGTGTTTTGAGTCGAGTGACCTCTTCTTCGCGAGCCAGGCGAATCTGCTCGTCGTACTGGCGCTGTACATCCACCTTGTGAGCTTCGAACTGGCTGAGAAGGCTGATCGTGGCCATGCGCTGGTTGTGCTCGGCGATCACAGGTTCCATGGGATTGTGACCGGAAGGAAGGATGGGCTCTTTCATCTTTTCCTCGCCGAGGACGTTGATCAGCTTCTCACGCACATACGCCCTGCGCTCCTCGGAGGTCTGGTTCTCATAGAACTCGGCCGGGTGTTGTAAGTTGCTGAAAGCTTTTGGCGGCGGGAGTGCTGGCTGCGACGTCCACCGGGGACGCTTGTCCTTGATACCGGTTGTGCGTTCCATTGAGGTTCGCTTGTACGGAACATGACGCTTTTGTTGTTGACGTCGCTTGCGCTCCGCCAACTCCCTCCGCTCGTTCTCGCGGAGACGCATTTCGCGCTCGCGGTACTCTTCTGCGGACTTCCGCTTCATGGCCATGTCGTACCATTTAGGATCCAGTTCTCGGGGATGGGGTTCCCGCTTGGGTTTCGCAATGCGGCCTGTGGCGACGGTGTGGTAGTTCTGCTGCTTCTTCGGGGTGTCAGCCGGATGGCGTTTAGTCTGAACAGCAAGTCTTCTAACCTTGACCCGCGGCCGGAGTTCTGTACGCGCAGAGCTGTCGCGGACGTTGTTGAGTCCTGCTGCGACGATGTAGGGGGTTGGCCTTTGAAAAGATCGCTATGTCCATGGTTAGTCGTAGTCTGGACGCCATCTGATGGGATGTACAAACCTTGAATACGCGAGCATGGGTTTCGAGCTTCAGGTATACCTCTTCGTACTGGATCTGCGCCTTTTCTCTAATGACGCCTACCAGGTAGCTTGCGCCGTTGCGGATGGTCTCGCGGATGGAAGCCATGGCGGCGAAGTTGGTGGGGGTGGATAAGATGAGTGAAGTGTAAGTGGAAGTGATTGGGAAAAAGCTCTTAGACGATTGGGTGACTGCTAGGCTGTCTGGATCTTGGAGATATCGATCGAGATGTGAAGTCAATGTACAGCAGAGGCAGTTCGTACTGGAAAGAGTTGATATCGAGAGGGGGAAACGTTCGTTAGAGGAGAGGAAGGCAGCCAGGTCGGTGTACGCTAATGAAATCGCGCTTAACCGATGTAGGGTTCTTGGCGTCGTTGACGGAAGTGAATACTAGTGAATGGGGGAGTTATGACGAAATGATTGGAAATACAGCTGCGAAACGCCAGTCACCGCGGCGAGAAGAGCCATTCACGTCAGACAGGCAGGAAAAATGGGAAAGGAGAGGGTTAAGAAGGCTGGGAAACGGGTCTTGTGATTCGAGATTGACCTTCTTGCGCGCGAGCATTCACTGTGGCGGCATTGGCGCCTTGTGACAGTCTTACCAGCAAAGAAAAGTTCAGGCGGGCTACAATGCTCCGCCATCGTGAAGTCGGGGTGAGTAGAGGTGTTGGTAGACAGTGCATGCTGAGATGGTGTTCAAGACAGTGTGGACTGACATGGAGGTCGTCTCCACAAGGGTATTCCACACCACACCCATGGAGCTGCAGTGAAATGTCGGCCCTGAGACGCCTGAATCCAACGTACTACACACCCCACAGTAGAAAACACAAACAATGTGAGAGCATGCGGAGTGAGGGTCATGTAGAGATGAAGCAAAAGGCCACGTGCGAAGATGGGATGGTGAAGGGGAGGAAGAGAGGTGTGGGTACTCGTGTAAGGAGTGAAAGACATTGAGAACCTTGGGTTAAGTTGTGGGTAGAGCTGAGTATTTCGATACAGCAAACGTCGAATCAAGGACGTCGGGGAATGCACTTGCCATTTGTGTCGAAGCGGAAGCCGCCATTGACTCTACGCCACGTTTCTACACCGCGTGCTGCCCTTACGCTCCCATCTCAATGCATCAATCTTGATAGCCTCGAATGAAGGGGTGAAGATGGTGTATCTGTCAACACCAGAGAGACGGAGGCAGAGGGAAGAGTGATTCCAGACGACGACCCCTTGCTCACCTGCCGCGCGTCTTCAAGTCCACGGATACGGAAGCAGCGGCACTCAAACTGTTCCAGACGCCCAGGGGCCTCTAAAACAACACACTGAGGTGAAGATGCAGCCATGAAGGATGCAGAAGAAGCCAGACCAATGCAGGTGGGGACCCCAAAATGAAAATAGTGCCCACGACTCAGGCACCAGAAGTCTCGACCAAATCCTACTCCATGGGCAGTCAGGCGTCCGGCGTTTGCATCGTATTGCGGTACGGATCGATCGCACGTCCAGTCCTTCGCACTCGGTGTTGCACGTCAAGTGTGGCGTTCACTGAAGAAAGCCAGTCCTCTGAGGCTGACAGGATAGCGCTGCTTACATACCTAGGTACATCGCGACGCGCCTTGAATAGTAATCCAGCACAACACCCACAGAACCCCCGATACCAATCCCCCCTTTTGACGCCTCGATGACGGGACGCGCAAGCCCCAAGGATTTGGGCGAGATTTGTTCCTGCAGACAGGCGGCTTGATGTGGCTTCTGTGGCACAGGGCGGCTTGGCCGGATGCCGAAATCCGAGTTGGCGCGTGGGGTCTTGCCGCTTGCGGCTAGCCGACGGGGCGGAATCGACGTTTTCTGTCGAAACGCAGCCTTTCTGTCGAATAGCATTGATAGCCCCAAGGCAAACATGCCAAAGCAGGCTCAAGCCCATGCATGCCATCTGTGGGGGCCGTGCCCTCACATCATGGGCGTCGATCGCCTGGGACTTCTTGATCCTCGTAGTATCAGGTTTCTCAGGGCTGCCCCAGGTGCCCGCTTGGTGTCGTGTATATCTCCCGTCTGCCCTGCCTTTGTCGAAGCTGCTTCCGGGGTTTTCTCACTTATTACTAATTACGCGTTCTTGGGGACAGGACGCTCAGTTTACCTTTCTTTTCGCGGCTACCTACATTAGTCACTCGTTATACCGAACTTTGTAATTACGCTAATATGAGGGTCTCACAACTTCCCCTCCTCGCCATCACCGTCGGCGCCAGCCTCGTGCTCGCTCAAGAGCGCTGCGACGCGCCTTCGCCAGGCATATACTGCAACTCGACGGAAATTCTCGCCTACCACGCGGACGACTGCAAACCTTTCCACGTATTTGTCGCACGAGGTTCCGACGAACCCTACCCTGGCCGCCTAGGTAACCTTACCTCGAAGATCTGCGCAGCGATTGGAGGATCATCAGAATGTGGTTACGAGGATGTCGAGTATCCTGCAAAGAGCTCAGCATGGGGAGCAACCGCGTGGTGTGAATCAGCAAGCAAGGGTGCGAAGAGCGGACAGGAACAGATGAAGGCGTACAGCGAAAAGTGCCCAGACAGCAAGTTGATTGTACTGGGTTTCTCGCAGGGAGCATCAGTCGCACAGGACATGCTCGGTGGAGGAGGAGGTCCAGTCTTTGCATGTGAGCAAGACATGAACCCAGCTCTGGATGCTTCGATTGGTTCCAATGGTACGTACGCACGTGTAAAGAAGTCACGCTCTACACCAATTTACTAACTCCTCCGCTCCAGTCGTCGCAGCAGTAACATTTGGCGCGGTCGTCCGTTCCCGTGACCAGAACTTCACCGTCGGCCGCGGCGTAGACTACGACGGAACCAGTGCGCGCAGCCCAGAACACCTCAAAGGACTAAACGCCTACGCCGACGTCCTCCTCGACTACTGCCACTACGGCGACCCTATCTGCGCTGTTGGATCCTCGCCCCCAGACACAAACGAGCACCTGAACTACTTCTTCATGCACAACGAAGAGGTCATCAAGTGGGTATCCGGCATGGCCAAGTCAGGTGGTGATGTGAGTGCGAAACCCAGCAAGCCCGTAATCAGCCAGTCTTCCTCTTCGACAAGTGTGCCCGCGAAACCTCAAGCCACCCCATCTGGATCCGCTACCCCTTCACCTGTTGCGACGACAACTGACGATGCGACCAAGGTTGCAGCGGCTAGCGCTACGGGTGCTGCCAGCTCGCTGACTGCTACCTTTGGCTATATGTCTGGGTTGGCTTTGGGTGTAGCTTTCTTTTTGTAGATCGTTCGCGTGATCTTCTAGCGTCATACCCTACATTTCTTTCCGAGAGCTTGTATCACAAGCATCATTGTTTAGATATCTAACAGACGAGTTGAGGAGTTGAGGAAGCATACAACAAGCATATACACACGGCGTACATGGTGTTCATCACAAGTCTTGGATGGAATTCGAACATTACTCTTTCATTACTATGAAGCCATTATCATCATGACATGCAAGATACACTGGCGTTCCCAAGCCTTTTGCAAGTAAATGCAACAACCATCAACAGAAAAAGACGCCGACAATGCAATGCATGCGAAATGATATCGAAGACCACAGCGAATCTACAAAAGACCAATAGTCCTCTGCTTCATGGTCCTGACATCGACATTCTGCCAGAAGCCAACACTGAAAAGCGTGATGCAGTAGACGCAAACAGCCGAGATGAGCATGTATCTCTGTGTCTGACCGTAGCTGAGGTTGATAGCATCGCGAGTGGGGCTGCCGACAGGGTAGCTGTCCTGAACGTTGAAGTCGCCGTAGATAGCAGCGAAGTTGTCCATGGCGCTCTCAGGCAGATTGGCCATGAGACGAGCGGGGAAAACACCGGTCCAGATAGCACCCGCAACAGTAGAGCCGATAGCGCTTCCGATGGAGATGATCATAGACTCGACAGCCAAGAGCGCAGGGAAGTCTTGCTGCTTAGACACAGCCATCAAGGTGGTCTGCTCAGAGATGACCAAAATACCACCACCGAAGGCGATGAAGATCATGCACATGACAATGTAGCCAATGTTCTCGTCAGGCTGGCGGAACTTGATCATGAGACCAACACCAAGCATGGTGAGCGGCACACCCAAGAACAACGAGTAGATCTTGAGCTTTCCGTAGTATCTTAGCACAAGTCCGTAAACGATAGAGCAGAAGCAGCTGCCCATGGTGTAGATGTTGGCAATCCAAGTAGCGTGTACAGGGCTCTGGTCGAACAAGACGACGAGAAGCGAGTAGAAGTACGAGTCCCAGCAGTACCAGCCGATGTACAAAGAACCGGCCATGGTATAGGTGAAGATGACGGTTCGGTTCTTGAGCAGCGGCCATGGGATGAAGGTGACGGGTGCGCCGTACTTCTCCCACAGACCGAATGCGACGACGAGGAGGGCGCCGAAAACGAGGAAGCAGATGATGAGGGGTGAAGCCCACTGTTTGGCTTGGTAGGAGTAGATGTTGAAGGCGAGGAGGAAGAGGGAGAGCCCAGCGGCGAGGAGCAGAAGACCAATGGCATCGAACTCGCGGAGGTAGTACTTTAGCGTTTGAGCAAAGTTACCACGGCTGGGGCGGGGAGTGATGAGACCCTCCTTCTTTGCCTTGCCCTCATAGATGATGAACAGAAGCATGAGAGGTGATGTAACGATAGGCGCAATGATGGCAAAGATACCGAACGTCCATCGCCAGCCGATGCCGCCAGGAGCGGTGATGCTGTTGATACCGTATCCGTAGATCCAGGTGGTGATGAGCCATGGAGAGGACGCATATCCGATGAACAGTGCTCGGTTCCTCAACTTGGATGTATCGGCGATGAAGACCGTGATGAAGAAGTCGATACTGTTGGAGCCAACGTAGAAGAAGGTCTGTGCCGCGCAATAGGCCTTGACGTTGTTGCAGCTCGCCATCAGGATGAGGCCGAGGACGTAGATGGCTACACCCAGACCGAGACCGAAAGGTCGGCCCCAGATGTTGAGGATCTTGGCATAAGGGAGCTTCCAGATACCGCCGACGATGGAGGAGATGACGCTGGTCAGGGCGGTCAAGGAGTGCAGCTGGAAGTCGCTGGTGACGTAGGGCGCGAGGGTGCTTGAGGTGCTGGATGCGTAGGCAGTGAAGAATTGGATGAACCACATGCTGTTGTCGTTAGTGTAGTTCTGAAGCAATGTGGGGAGAGTGACTTACGCAATGTACGCGAGGATCAAGTCTCGCTTCTTCCACAGGAGCGAGGCAGCTTGTACATGCTGAACACCTGCCTCCGCGGTGGTGTCGACTTTGTTCAGTTCCTCATCCGATTCTCGACTCCTGGCCGACTCCCTCGGGCTGCCGACCTTCTCGTCAGGACGAGTAGCATCCATGCTGGTGTGGCCCTGGTAAGAAGCAGGCACGTCGGCAATGTCCTTCTCATTGGCATCGGCATTTTTGGTGTTGCCAGAGACCAATGCACTGGTAGTCAATCCCTTGAAAGTGAAACCCATCTTGGCGATAGGTGTAAAGGCACACCAAAAGAGAGGCTGTGATGAAGACGAGACGAAGAGATTGATAAGACAAGGTACCGCGCGCGCCTCAGGTTCATATACCGAAAACACTGATCCACGCAGTTCCACCGCAGGACCTTTCCGAGACGCGCCCGGTTACCGGCTCCTCGTCGCTGGGTGGGGAATTCCGTTCACGTTCACCATGAACAAGGAAATAGTTGTGAATATCACGCGCTCGCTCCCTGTTAGCATCATGCACCGAAGCTTGACTTTCCTGAATGCAGTTGGGTCCCCGGAATTAAGCCTTCCCAAGCACGGCCCAGACAGCCTCCAAAATCTTATCTCGATAATCAGCCGGCATCTCGGGCCAATAGGAGCGAGCGGTGGCGTGACGCGTGGGTTATCAGATGAAAATTTTCGATCTAATCATTATCTGATCAAAACCCGCAAGCCACGACGCCTGCCTGTACCACTCCACTGCTTGCCCTCTGCTCCGTCATGCCTTCGTAAAGCGGGGGTACCGAGGGAGATGATGGTACTTAGTCTGCGACTACGGACCTGCCGATGGTGCTTCCAATAGTCGATAGCCGCCGGGCATGTGGTGGAGCTTGCTCGGGGTTTCTGCAGAATTTGCTTCATTGCTCGTACCGTGGTGGCGGCCTTATAGATAGGAAAGGATAGAAGTGGAGGGATGGAGCGGGAGGAAAGGTACAAACGGGTCAACTGGAATACGGGAAGCTTTTGCTTGCAGGCATACCGTTCCTGCCATCGTCGGGGTCCAATCGCATCCCATCGTCGCTGCTGCTATGAACGAAATCAAGGGTCTGGCAGGTTGGCGTAGGTGGGGCTGACGGTTGGGGTGCTCGTGCGAAAGACGTGCTAACGGCGGCTAATCCTTCTTCCTCGGGTCCCGACAGCAGGAAAGGCTTTCTTGAGCGCAGATCCACCCATCCACCAGCCTGGAAACCGAACGTGATGCTTTCCGTGTGATGCCGGGGAGCAGAAAGAGAAGAAGCGATGGCGTCGTCCGTCGGTGGTCGCGCAGAGGTGCAACTTCGATGCGCACCAGTCATGTCAGCGGCCGACAATCGGACATGCGCGCGTCGCGTACCTGCCAGCTGCGATCGGTTGCGTACATGTCTACGTCGACCTGCACACGACACTGCATGTTTCGCGTACGCCCCAGATAGGTGGCTTGTCACTTACTTTGCATCTTGTTATTATAGCATGCGATTGCCACGACATTTGCATCACACTGTACGTACCGGGCACGATGTATGGCGTCGTGAGTACCGGAACGTACACCTTCGGACCACCACTGATGTTCAACAGCAAGTCGCATGAAGTGAAGGCTCCTGAGCGCATGATCATGCCGATCAAGTGGAGCTGTGTAGTTGTCGAGACACTATTATGGGCACATTGAAGCGTTGGTTATACTCAATATTTGATTCCTTCCGTTGCATGGTCGGCTATAGCCATGTCTGTTTCCTTGCGTTCTTCGACCTTTTGATAACTTCCTTCTAGCAAGCTGATTCCTTAACTCTTAGGTACCGCTCCAACCCGACCCCTCCTCTCCGATCATATGCTCTGCTCATTGCGTCATACATCTTCTTCACCCACTTTCGGTGTGTCGACATCTCGACGGCCTAACGAATGAGATAATCCGCCAAGCTCATCTGGTGCTCCCGCCTCCTCTCAAGTGACTGTCTCGTCGCTTCGATAAAGTTCATGCGGAAAAAGTGACAAGCCTCGAGCGTGTCCGACCATTGTTCCTGGTCCCCGTGTTGGACAATAGTATCATCGCCCCAGTTACGAACGATGACGTCTTGTATCAGCCTCTGCAGCGGCGACGTACCGTGGACAGCCCCCACCTTTTCGACGTCGCAGGTGCGTAGGATCAAGTTGGCCGTCAGTGGCTGTAAGAGTGGACGTGAGAGGGCTTCGAAGAGGCGCTCCATGGCGTAGTTCTGGAATCCCTTCGCACCCAGGCTAGCGCCGAGCTGCCAGCACAGGATCGCTGCTTTGACGGTCCAGTCCATCATACCGAAAAACCAGCCCTCAAGATCCATGCTCTCCGAATCAGACTTCGGTGATCCTAGAGAGCTTCGATATGCCAAAGACACCACCAGTCCTTGTTTCTCTTGATACCTGCGGGTATACAGCCACTGAACAAACAAGTCGAATGTTGCCGGGTCGTGCTCACTGCCCAATATATAGCAGTCCTTGTAGATGTTTTCTTTAAACCGGCCGGCCTGGCATTCGCTCTCGACCAGGGTCATGTGGATCGACCATTTTCGGCCTGTTTGTCGATGGAGAATGCTATCAATTGTACCGTTTTGTGTACTGAATGTGACTTTGAGTCAGTGATAGCTTGTCAACAGGTTTCCATTAGCAACATACCTTCTCAAGACAGCCTCTCCATGAGTGCAATGCTCGATGCCTCGCGGATTCGCGGATCCAGTCGCCATGTTGTTGCTATATCTGGTGGTATCGGTAGTGGTTGAAGGTTTGGTGAAGTAGAAGGTGGGAGTAGGAAGCAGAAACTGAGTCTTGATATACCAGCGTCCGCCGGGTAAGGTGAGAGAACGTCGCGCTCTCATCTTTCCACGTAGTGAGAGTGTATTTACTGTCCAACATGAGGTCACCCTCACACACCACATTTCATACTCGATGCGAACATGTCATCAAATATCAAAAGAGACTTCGTCGTATGGCGGGGACCAGGTGACTTTGAGCGGGCGTATTCTGCAGTGGTTAACAAGACCGACATGCAGACTTCAAACAGCTGTTCGCATTTGAACATAACAACGTAAAGCTCGCAAGTACTGCGATGATAACATTATTCGTATCAACTTGGATACTTAGATATATCTTAAGCCTTGGCTTCGCTAATGATACAGTTCCCAATCCAGACATGAGAAAAGTCGTCGAATGATCGCGGACAAGAAAGCTATGTTCACCGGTGGACGTAAACGGCAGTTAACAAATCCGAATGACTTCCTTCCAAGCACCAGCGTCAATGCGCAATGCAGACATCACGCAACGACCTCAGTACATAAACTTATCTTTCATGCGAGATCATGACCTCAGAAGAGAAATCCATTGGAAGAGAGAATTATTAGTGGCAGCAACCAGCCACTTGTTGAATGATAACCCAGTGCAAAAGACTTGACCGCTACCTAGGTTTCGTCGGTCCAGGTTCTCGACCCGCACTCGACATTTGGCTATAGCTTGCGCATACCATCCCACAGAAAATCTAAGTTATCTGTAAAGTACCGGCTTGTCACTCGCCACCTGGCGTTCGCTTTCTTGACACTACCTCCGAACCAAGCCCTCAATCGATACTTGGCCCACAGCCACAACTTGCGCAAAAGAACGCTCTTGGATATCATATCCACACTATTGTGGGGCGTGGGTAAGGTTTAGCCACTGAACCCCACCCTTTCTTAGCTGTGTCCTGGTCTCTGCGGCCAAGATGCACAAGGTGCTCAACGACAAAGACCACCGGGCGAGACTTGCAGAGGTAGTTTATTGCGGTATCAATAGTAGGGCCGAGAAGGCCTTGACTTTGGTTGCCACCATGGCTGTCATCCGGAAATGCGGGCGCTCCGTCCCACGAAATCACACACGTGGATCATCTATACGGAGGGTCTCCGATTGGTCATATTGGCTGTATGGGGTTGCCCTGCAGCTGATGTTCTGGCAGGTGCGTTTTACACATTTCCGCGGAAAGAGCGACGTACGTTCCCTAGCGAATTCTGATGGCTGTTGGGACATGTAGCATGAGTATCAGAAATCGAAGGAACCGTTCACGCTCTTAAGAGATTGAGATGAGTTTGAAGTTTAGAAGAAAGAAGAATTTATTCGCAATATCACAATCATAGGGTATCTAATCGTCAAAGTTCGCCGCAACCAGCTCATGCTCCCTTCTACGCACAGCAACCAGTCGGCCCTGCCGCTTCAATAGAAGAGCGTCTTGTGTCCTTCTCATCGACCTGACCATATGGTATCCTGACCACCATCCAGTCGCACAGGAACTTGCCCAAGACAGCACCCAGTATGATGGAGATGAAGATGTATCCATTGAAGTGCATGACCAGCAACATGATGATGTACGCAAGACCGAGAGTTAAGCCATGAATAGAAGCGCGAACGAGTTGTTGAAGTGCCGTGGCTCGGAAGGTAGCATGTTGGAGACCGAGAGTCGAGGTGGGGCCGTCGCAGCAGTTGGTGGGTGTCGCAGCAGCGAGAGCCGCCCGTTGTGCGTTAAGTTGGCGCTGGAACTGGCGGAGAAGTAAAGCATCGTATTCGTGGCTGACTCTTCGTAGGAATTCGAGGCAGACGACTAGGAGAGCTGCGCCGATGCAGCTTGCGGCCATCATGCCGTTGTTGGTCACGTGCCATGATTCGGAGAGGAAGCAGGCGTCTTCGACACGCCAATTCCACAGCATCTAAACACAGTGAGTCGTGATATCGAATTGACAAGATATGAATTGCACACCTCTGTGACGCAGGTGCTGTTGGGAGCCATTCCGGCCATTCCTGACATTCCGTGCATGATGGCGATGATGTTCTTGGGCCTGCGAAGTTTGGATGGATGTCAGAGGCTGAACCACGGAACAGGACTGTCAAATTGATATAGCAGACGTCGGACCAGACCCTGCGACTGCAGATGCGACGCCATGATATGTAGGAACGAGATGCCGTCTCACGACAGTCTGGCCCGAGCAAGCAAGCCGGCAATCGCGCCGCGAATTATGGGGGAACTTGCTCAAACACACTCGCACTAGCCACTTTGATGGCCCCAAGAGAGCGGGAACCGCCCAAAGACCCGCCTAAGCGTCGCCGCCCACTTCTCGAAGCCTTGGCCCGCGTTTTTGCGAAACGTGCTCACCACGTTTCCGGTGTGCAATGCCCGGCCGGCGATAGGTCATATACATATGCGGCGCACTCCACCCCGAAACATGCAGCACGCATCGCATCTTCAATTCTTGCTTTGACCATGGCCGCTGACATGCTCGTCGCGCGTGCGCACATCCAGAACTACTCCGAGGCGAGCGCTGTCGAGCCGCATTGGGGCTACGCAGATCGCCTCGTCCCCTGCACCAGCGACCCTGGCTCCTGCGAGTACCTCGACGTTGTCTACCGCAGTCATGACCTTGGCATGTACTACAGCGGCATCATTTGGGCCACCATTGGCGCCATCCTGCTGGTGTGGGCTGTGGGCCGACACTTTGCACGCTCGCAACCATCCGGCGTGCAACTACCAAAAGAAATAGGAGAAGGAGTACCCCAAAGACGCAGCGCATTCGAAAGAATTCAACGGGCGATTCCCTCATACGCACGACGATATCTTCTTCCTGATGCCGCGCGACCAATCTTCGGACGGGTGACCCGCACCCAGGTCCTGACCCTCGTTGTCCTGACCGGCTACCTGACCATCTTCACCTTCATCGGCATTGTTTACAAGAAATGGGTAACGCCCGTCAAGAAGATGCCCGGCGTCTACAACACACGAACCAGCCTCGGGCCATGGTCCGACCGCATTGGTGTCATCGCATACGCCCTCACGCCTCTCTCCGTTATGCTCTCGACACGCGAGTCCATCTTGTCACTCGTCACTGGCCTGCCATACCAGAGCTTCAACTTCCTCCATCGCTGGTTGGGATACATCATCTTCGCCCAATCCGCTCTTCACACCATCGGCTGGTGCGTCATTGAGATTCGTCTCTACCAGCCGCAGCCCACTGTCGCCGCGGAATGGATTGTCCAAGAGTACATGATCTGGGGAGTAGTCGCAATGCTTCTCCTGACTCTCCTTGTTCTGCTCTCGACGCCCTGGGGTATCCGTCTCACCGGCTACGAATTCTTCCGCAAGGCCCACTACGTCCTCGCTATGGTGTACATTGGAGCCTGCTGGGGACACTGGGCGCAGCTCAAGGTCTTCCTCCTCCCCGGACTTCTGGTCTGGTTCATCGACCGCGCTATCCGGCTTGCTAGATCAGCCCTGCTTCACTACAACTTCCTGCCCTCTGGACACATGGGCTTCCGTGCCGCTTCTGCAAATATTGCGCTTTTTAAGGACGATGTCAACGGCGATGTCGTGCGTCTAGACTTCGACCACCCTCAGGATGCCTGGGCAGTCGGCCAGCACTTCTACCTCACATTCCCGGATAGCTCCATCTGGCAGTCCCACCCATTTACACCAATCAGCCGCCCGGTCTACGGTGCTGACTCCCAGCGCCACTCGTACATTTTCCGCGCAAGGGGCGGAGAGACGAAGAAGATTGCCGACCTGTCCATGAAGCGCATTGCGAACATGTCAAGCCACCAAGAATCGCACGAGAGCCTAATGGCTGATGCTCGCCTTTCTGTCGTCATGACCGGACCCTACGGCGAGCGCACCATGCGTGGGCTTGCTGCCAACTCCAACATCCTCTGCATTGCTGGCGGCACCGGTATCGCTTACGTCCTCCCCGTACTCCTTGACCTTGCTTCAAGCCCACAGTCGCCTGACCGCCACATGACGCTCATCTGGAGCATACGCCGAAGGAGCGACATCGACTGGGTCGGCCCAGAACTTGCTACCCTCAAGCGCAAGTGCCGCAACCTGCGAACCGGTATTCACATCTACGTCACCCGCGCCGCAGAAGAAGCAAACCTCGATCTCACAGTCTCAGAGAAGGCCGCGCCCAACGAGTGCTCCAAGGAGATCAATTCCGCCTCTGATTCTTCATCTGCCGACGCATCGTCAGCGCTGTCAGTTCACGGTGTCGCAAAGTCGGAGTTGGGACTCAACCACATCCAAGCCAGGCCTGATCTAGATACCATAGTGTCAGAGTTCGTTGCCGGCACTGTACGAGGTGGCACCGAGGTGTTCGCTTCGGGACCTGGTGGTATGATCAGCAATCTTAGGCGGATAGTCGCGAAGAACAACAAGGGCGGTGAAGTTTGGAAGGGAGACGATAGGTGGGATGTACGGTTGACGTGTGATGATCGATTAGAGTGGTAGCTTGCTTGACCTAGATACCCCAATTGCATTGCTTTCATGTTCAACATGTCTTCCTCTCGGGTGATGTTGTGACCTCTCTTGTGCAACTTTAGCTGCGTTCTGACAAATTGCATGATGCGTAATATCAGTTGGAGAGTCGGCAGAAACTGATGGATTTCGGCGTTCCGGCTGTTTGCTGACTAAAAGCTGCGCTAGCGCCCGTTGTGACGTTTGCGGGTGTTCAGCTTGCCGCTCGAGACAGTGACGTCTTCATTCGTTACACAGACATTCTCATGTTACACAAGCATCTCAGCAAGCACCAAGTAACGCGCAATCCTCAAAGAACGAGGGATTGTTAGAGTGGCGTCGGCCCGCTGCGAACTACACGGTGACAGGCCTTATCTCCGGACCCCACATCGTCACCACTTGGACCCTTGATCTGTCTCCGCTTTCCACCTTCGCTACCAACTGCTTTGAGCGTTCAAACCCTTCGAAAACAGCCATGATAGAACTACTGGATTTGTGTTACGATGTTCTGATCGGGATCCTGGAGGAGATAGATCCCCCGGATCTCGCGGCATGTTCACAAACGTCAAAGGGCTTCAACCAATTCATCAAAGAGAACAAGCGACTTTACAAAACCCTGTACTTGAAGCACTTTGTATGCAATACCCTTTCCTTTCATCGCATTTCATGCAGTCTAATATTGTGGTAGGACGACCCTCGACGCCGAAGACCGGCCGATCCTGAGCCAGAATGGGTAGGAGCGTTGCAGAGGGTGGTGAGATGTCAAAAGATCCTCGATTCTGCCAACAATGATCTCAAGGTATATTTCCAGTTTCTATCTAATGGCAATGTTGCTAAGCAGTAGCAGAGAGAAGAGTTCACATTCGTCGCAACGTGCGTCGACGAGCTTATCGCCACCATGTCACTTGATGAAGATGGCGTGACTCACAACAAACAATTAGTGACCAACCAGTTCCAACGTATCGCACAGAATCACGACGCTTTCATGTGCCGATCTTCCCTGTTCGACCGTGCCGGTACAGGAAAGCAGAGACCGGCTGGGGATGAAGAGAGTCGACAACTCAGCGCAAAGTTGCACAGTCTATTCGGCTTCCCGCCATCCAACGCTGGAAGAAGAGATCTCTCAACAAACCCGTATGCCAGATCACGTGTATACGACCTACGAAACTACACCGATAACAACGAGTGGGGACCTTTCCGTGACGATGGCACCATGCGAGTGGATTGGGAGATGATCGAAAGCATCATGATTGTCATCGGCTATAACTCTTGCTACTGCACCCATACAGTATCGAATAAACTTCGGCCACCATGGTTTGCTCCACTTGATGGGGTGATTCCGGAAGACGATCATCAGATGGGCACAGAACGGAACTATACAGCGTTGGTACAGCAACCGGACATTTCCCTCAACATGAAGGATCCGTACGCAGTGGAAGGTATCTGGTCACGTGTAAGTTGCACATCGCCCGGACGCTCAGATCCTCTCTAACGACATTTAGATCGTATGTTTCCTCGATTACAACGACTTGTACCATTACAACTTTAGCACCGAGGCGATGAAAGTTCCTTCCGACGAGCCTAGAGATGCGTTGAACACCGACGAAGCCATCAGACACATCATCATGGACTTGCGCATCACAGACGTTACAGCGCCAGGGCCTTTTGACAACTCAAAGCTACCCATTGTGCATTTCAGAGGCAAATCGAAGTCCGTAGATGCGCATTGGGATCCAAATGCCAACTCTGGTATTCGCGGTACGGTTAGCCTGACAGCGGAAGGAGAGGTTCGCTGGCAGACTATCTCGGTGTTTCAAGGGTAAGTACGGAGAGTTGTGGGCATACAATGAGCAGAGTATTACTGACTTTGCGACAGCGGTGAGGAGCGATGGCGCAGCGATGGCATACAAGTTGGCGGGTTGCGCTGCCCACGCGGTGTTGTGGGAACGTGGTTTGACAAGGATTTCGATGCGTAAGTGATAGCTGTGTGCGGACTGATGTGAGACACGCGCTAACTTCGTGTAAACATTAGTCATGGCCCTGCCGGACCAACAGCATTCTGGAAGGTCAGCGAGAGGCCTGTCGATTCTGCAGATGAGGACAGCGATTCTGAAGACAGCTTTTGGGATATGTCTTGAAGTACTAGTTGAAATGAAGTACAAAGGAGCAGACAATAGCTTTCACATCTCAACGTATCTCCATTTCAGCATCGTTCCCGGAAGACCTTCCACCTGTACCTCTTTCGTTTCCCCCGGTACCAAGTCAAAGCCATTGTCACTCAAACGGTGTTCGTTATCCTCATCGAACACAAAGCCCTTGACTGGCTTGGCAGAAGAAACAAACACTGTCTTCTTGTCTTCCGAATAGCGCACATGTACTCCTGGATTATCAAAAGTGAGGTATTTGATGGGCTCTGGCCATGACACGTCGCTAGCAAGAAGCCTACCATCCTCAAATAACGACACGTGGATGACGAAAGGGTCGGCTCTTGATGTACGGTAAGGGCCACCTGGCTCTTGTGGGTCGTCGACCTTGACGACATTGCCAGTGAGTATCTCGGTTGTTCCATTCGCCGCAATGCGTATCTTCTTGCGCTCTTCAGTGCTGATGTCCTTTCCTGTGCCGATTGAAATGTAACGTATCACAACATCAACTTCAGCCTCCATCAGAGTGCTGTTAGCGACCCAGAGATCGTATTCGACATCTTGCCAAAGCTTACGCATATCAATATGCCCAGTGTCGCGCTGCCACAATCGATCAGCCGGTCGCGCAGTCCAACTGTTGGACTTGCGCTGAACGCCGATAGTGATGGGCTGCATCGCGCGCTTGATGGCATAGTACGCTGGCTTCGGCACTTTATAGTAGTCCACCACAGCCCATGAAATCGTCGGCCAACAGTCGCTCAGCTGCCAAACCAACGCGCCTCCGCATTTGCGATCGCCAGCAGACCCCCATTGGCGGCGCCAGGACTTGTACGCCCAGGACATCGCATCCGCTTGCATAACCTGGGTGAGATGTGTATAGCCTTTGACAAGGTACTGAACGCGAAAGTTCTCAGACACGTAGCTGATGAGACGTCGCTCATGACCAATAGCTTTGTTGCGGAAGTCCATGGCCATCGAGCCAGGATGGAGGTCGTGCTGATCGTTGATGCACATCTCAAGTGTGGAAACATGAGGATATGCTTCCATGCCAAATTCGGATACGAAGCGGCCGCCCATCTGCGGCAATCGTTGATACGGCTCCATGGTACCGTGCCACATGTTCCACTGGTGAACATCGCCGATTGTAGGATCCACTCCTAGGACCGTCGACTTGCCATCGCCGAAGGGTGAGCTGGGGTGGTAGGGTATGTTTGGACATTCCTCTCCAACAACCTTTGGCAGAAGATGCTCGTAGATGTAGCGAGCTGGAAAGTCGGTCTTGAGCCAGGATTCTGGATCCTTGTCGTCAGGGTCGTACTGTAGTTTGTATCGTTCGACGATCTGGTAGTCTTCGTTGTTCCCCGCCCAGACGACTAAACTGGGGTGGTTTCTCAGCCGTCTAACATTCTGTCTTGCTTCGATCTCCACACTTTTCAAGTACTCGGGGTAGGTTGGGTAGTTGGCACATGCGAACATGAAGTCTTGCCATATCAACACGCCATACTCATCGGCGGCATCGTATAGCGCATCCGCTTCGTAGATACCGCCTCCCCAAATCCTCAGCATGGTTTGATTACCGTCGGCTGCGAGCTTCACCCACTCGCAGTAGTCATTGGGTTTGAGCCGTGTGAGGAAGGAGTCGGCGGGTATCCAACACGAGCCTCCGCAAAAGATGTCGACATTGTTGATGCGGAAGTAGAAAGAAGTGCCGTGTGCGTCTGACTCTTTGATCAGCTCAGTGCGGCGAAAGCCAAACTGCTGAGATATGAGGTGGATGGGATTCGGGACACCCTGCACAATGGCTTCTGCTCTGATGGTGTAAAGACTCTGTTGCCCATAGCCTTGCGGCCACCAGAGCTCGATATTTTCCATGGTAATAGTAGTTTCCAGAGGACTTTTGCGGTTATTGATGGTTGTCCGTATACCGTCAATGTCTTCTCCGTCCTTCGAGACCATGAGAAGTATACCCGTAGTCGTACCCTCCCATTCGACGCTCATCTTCAATTTTGCAGACTTCAGGTCTTGCGACAGTTCGTACTGCACATTGAGGGCTGATAGGCGGCATTCCCACGTCTCGATCGATGCTGGCTTCCAAGGTCCACATGTCATGAGAATAGGGCCCCAATCCCATCCCCAATGATATTGCGCTTTGCGCACCGGCCCCCGCGAGATCTCTGTCTGGTGTACGATGAAGCGATGTTCTGGATGCTGTTCCACCAACTCGAGACCCTTCTTGCGCGCTGACTCGAAGACGATTTCCAGCACGTTGTCCTCAGCCTGAAGCTTGCCTGAAACGTCGATTTGGTGCTCGATGAACATGTTGTCGGACTCCAGAATCCTCTCGTCGTTCAGAAAGACGGAAGCAAATGTGTCAAGCCCTTCAAGTCGAAGGGTGGTGGCCGCGTTCGCCTTTCCATAGTCGGAAGGCGCAGCAAAGGTCGTGCGATATGTCCATATCTCATCGCCAACCCAACGCACTGCTAGCTCATTGAGGTCATGGAAGGGGTCTGGAATCTTGTCATGTTTGAGTAAGTCGCGATAGACTTCAGTTGGTGCATCGCAGGCCGGTAGGTATTCGTTAGTCGAGGAACGGTCGCCCTGCTTGAACGTCCAACCCGTGATTAGCGGCGATGAGGTATACGGAACAGGCGTCATCTTGTCCGTTAGTTGTAGACTAGCGATGAGCCTGACCGATGTGACAGCTAAATGATGGACGTTCGGTGGTTGTTCACCCGCGGGTAAACACATGCGGGGTACCTGCCCCTCAAGATGCTTGGGTGAAACGCTGATCAACGACTACGGAGCTTCCTTCGTTCAACACAAGCGTAGGCACGGCCATACTTACGGATGTACATCAGAGGCCGATTTATCCCGCCGCGACGATGCGCTTGCGTCACATCCTCTCGCATCCACCTCTTCCGCAGACTCGCAGCGTTAGGTGGAAAGTACAGAGTTGGGTAAAAAGTACGAAGTTGGGTAAAAAGTACGAAGTTGGGTAAAAACTATAGGGTTGGGTAAAAACAACAGAGTTGGGTAAGAAGTAAAGGATTGGGTAAAAACCACAAGAGTTGGGTGAAAACGACAGAGTTGGGTAAAAACGGCAGACTTGGGTAAAAACTATAGAGCTAGGTAAAAAGTGTAGTTAATCCTTAGGTAAATAGTGTGTGCTTTGTACCTAGAAAGAAAGTATAATATATACCTAAGTAGAAAGCACACCTTAATAGTTTATACCTAGGTAAAAAGCGCAGTTTATATATAAGTAGAAAATATAGTTTATACCTAAGTATAAAGTATAGTTTATTACTCTACTTATAGAGCTATATATACTTAACTTATACTAGATAAAAGTATAGCTACTAATTAGTAAATTAGAAGTAGTTATTTAATTAAGTATAAAATATAATTATAGTAATTATTACTATAAGTATAGTATATTAGTGTTTTAAGTAATATAATATATTATATTAGCTTACTACTATAGCTAGCGTCTAAGTCTTAGTAAGAAATATTAAAACTTTAGATAATTATATACACTATAAGATACGTAAGCTAAAATACTAGATAGAAGTAATATAATAAGTATATAGCGTAAGATATAATATATTAATACTTTAGATAAAAGTAAAAAACTTTAGATAGAAGTAAAATAATTATACGTAGTATAAGATATAAGTAATATAAGTAGTATAGGCTCTAAGACTTATATAATAGCTAAGCTTTACTAAAATCTAAATAATACTTATTAGTATTAGCTAGAAAGTAAAGTATCTTAAGTCTAGAATAAGCTTACTTTAGATTTTATCTAAGTATAAAGTATAGTTTATATCTTAGTGTCTTATATCTAATTTTGTAGACTCTATTTAGTAAAAAGATATTAAAAGATATCTAGCTTATTATCTTAGAATAGCTAAAAGATTTTAAAATTTTAAGATATTTAGTATATATTACTATTAGTACTAATACTTATATAGACTATAACTCTATATATTTATATACTCTCTTTACATAGTAGTTAAAAACTACTAAGATAATATAGTAGTAATAGAAATACTATACTAAGCTTTATAGTATCTATTCTCTAATAACTATAATATAATAACTATTTTTCTAGCTTTTAATAGAAGTTATAGTAGTCTATTATAGCTACTATTTAATAAATAGTATCTTACTATATAAAGTAATCTAAAAATACTATATCTTTACTATCTTAGCTCTTATTACTTTTATAAAGTATTTTAGTTAAAGTATTTTTTTATAAAAGTATAGCTTTCTATAAAGCTAAAAAGAAAAGTAAATTTATTATTTCTTTTACTTTATATACTTAGTTATAGATAATAATATAGTAGATAATTAGTAGTATCTTATTAGTAAGATTATTAATAGAATAGTATTTAATAAAATAGTTTTTCTAGTTTCTCTCTCTTATAAATAAGAAACTATAACTACTAAAGAGCTTATTAATTTTACTAATAAGCTTTTTAAAAGTAAAGCTATAATAAAGAATAATAGAAAGTTTTATACTAGCTATATATATAATAAAAATAATAGAGATAATAAAGATAATAAAAATAGAAATAATTAAAATAAAAGTAATAGAAATATTAATAGGCCTAGCGTATAGCTCTATACTAGTAAAGTAGCTTTTTAGAGTACTTATAATAGCCTCTAGTATAGTATAAATATAGTAGTTTATAATAGCTTTTATAATAGCTTCTAAAATAATAACTTTAGAAGAACTTATAAAGTAATATATTTAAGAGAAAAATAATTAATATAGTAATAATAAAAAGCTTAATTAAGCTTTAATAAGTAAGATAATAAAACTAGTAAATAAGATTAGCTTTAGGTAGACTTACTAACGTAAGAAGAACTTATAAAAAAAGTATAAGTAGAGATATAGTTAAGAGCTTATTTAGTGTACGTATTAGTATAGCTTTAGTATTAGATTTAAGCTACTATTTATATTTTTAATAAGTCTTTAGATCTCTAATTTACTATAAGCTATAGAATAAGAATAAAAATAAGAATAAGAATAAGAATTTTATAAGCTAAGATTTTTATATTTTATTACTTTATAATTTATAGCTTAGTTAGTTATAAGCTATTAAAAATATATAATTATATTATAATTCTCTCTACTATAGTATAAGTAGATGTTAGTATTTATAAAATAGTTACTTTACTACTCTAAATTTTAAAAGCTTTAACTACGCTAGAAGTAGTAGTATTAAGAACTTAAGCTTTAGTTTACTTAACGCCTATACTTCTAAATATAGAATTTTAACTTTTTTAGAAATATATTTTTTTATATACTAGTAATAGACCTTACTTTTTTTAAACTAGCTTACTATAGAATTATTAGTTTACTAATAAAAAAAAATAGTTTATACCTAAGTAAAAAGTATAATTAATACCTAAGTACAAAGTATAGTTTATATCTAAGTAAAAAGCATGTAGTTTATACCTAAGTACAAAGCATAGATTGTACCTAAGTAAAAAGCATGTAGTTTATACCTAAGTACAAAGCATAGTTTATACCTAAGTAAAAAGCCTGTAGATTATACCTAGGTAAAAATCGTATAAACTGTACCAAAGCAAGAAGTATTTACCCAAGGGGAAACTCTAAGCGCTGCTCAAGATCTCGAAGCCGACAAGATCCGGCCCAAAACTGTCTCCGTACCCTCGGAACTCAATCATGTTCTCTGTACCTTCCACAAAGCCGTCGAGCTCTATCTGCAGTCGTAGACTCTCCTCCCAATCGCCACCAGAGAGAGGGAAGGCCCATCGCTTCGCCTCAGCACCATTGACTGCGATGGTCATGTTACGTGTGTTGTCGCCCCATTCCCATGCAGTGGTGAATGCATAGTGGTAGTTGACGAAGTCGATACCCATGAGGTTCTTGCCAGTGGACTGAGAGCTGACGTTGGCAAACATGACGCTGCTGGCGCGGCCGATGTACTCAATCTTCGAGCCAGTGGGAAGGCATGCGCCGGACGCGCAGGAGAAGTTGTGTGCTGGTCCGGAAAGCGACGCATTAGCAACGGAATGGTACGAGCCGGAGGTGAGAGGGGCGGCTGCGACGATGTTGGATAGAACCCATAGTCGCAGCTCATGTCCGGCCAAGTCAGCCGTCTGGGCACCAGACAAGGTACCAAGATCTTTCGCAGCCCAGACATCGCGCACATCGGCCGAAGCTATGCCCAGTGTTGCCAGATCAAAGTCCACGGCTTGGGAGTCGTTCTTCCAGTTCGCGATACCCAGCACCTGCTTCGATCCCGAGAGTTTTCCCATCCAGATATCCCACTCGTTTTCGGTATCGCGTCGGACCAACATGGCTTGCTGGGCAAGTGGGTCTTGATTGATGGCAATGACTTCCTTGTTCGAGAGGATGTCTAGAGAGCTCTGACTAATGCGTTCGGGATCGAGGGCGGCGCCGATAATAAGAGGAGATTTGTTGATAGCCCACATGCCAAAGTGGAAGCGCTCTTCCTCTTCAGAAAGGGCATTGAGGCCCACACTAGGCTTGTCAGTCGACGACTTCAGAAACAGATCACGCTACTTACGTCAACATGTCCATGTCTGCAAAGGCACCAGCAGTGGTGTGCCTGAAGTATGGCACGACCTGATTGGTAATGCGCCAGATGCTGCGCCAGCCATTGTAGATGTCGTTGCTAATTCGCCAGGTGTTGCCAACCTCAGCCGCCCAGTCACCGACGTCAGTGCCAATGCCCCACTGACAGACGTAGTAGTGTATGTCGCGGTCTACCGCGTCTAGTTCGGCCGCCATGTGTTGGAAACGTGCTGGTGATTGAGCTTCTGCGGAGCTGGAGTCGACCATCGTTGTGTTGGAAGTAGAGTAGCAGTTGTCGTACCTGCATACCGTTAGCAGGGGCGAAAGCGTAGTGAGGAGGCTTGTGATCATACTTAAGGCTATCTCCTCCCCACTGAGCGAAACTCTCTGCATCTAGTTGTTCGTACCCCAGACTCGCAGGTAGCGATTCTGACCCACACTGTAGATACCCAGCGCCAGAGTAAAGACCAAAGTCCAGACCCAGGTCATGAAGATAATCTCCAAGTGCCTTGCCACCAGATGGGAAGAGGGTCTCGTTCCATTGAAGTCTCCCCTCGTCATCTCGATCATGGGCGTTCCAGCCGCAGTCGACTGTCACGAAGTTGTAGCCAGCGTTGCTGAGTCCCAGGTCGATGAGGCCATGAGCACTCTCGTGAATCTTTTCTTCAGAGGGTAGACAGTTCCAGGTATTGTACGAGTTCCATCCCATGGGAGGTGTGGGTGATCTGACTGTTTTGGCTGCTGCTTGTAGGGCAAGGCATGCCGAGAGCAAGATCGTGGTAGCCATGGTGATCAGAGCTGGATGCTGAACATTACCAGTCTTCGCGCTCGTTTTCTACCTCGCATCACGGGCTCATAATATCCGGTGGTCGCTGTGCTGCATACTGGATGACCTCACAGCAGGCAGCGTTTCCTGGCTACGGGCGCGGGCGACGGAGGAATTGGTCGCGATGCATCATGTTGCACGTCTTGGCCTGCACCGTTTGACATAGCGCACCAGCTCAAGGGAGTGATCGACAGCTGTACGAGATGCGCGCACAGGGATGGGGTGTTTGTATTCTGGGGTTGGGGTGAGGAGAAGGTGGAGGTTTGCCGGCGGACGCGTGACGAGCCATGGCCGCGAGCCGGAAGGCGCCAGTCGGAAGCCTTACCCCGCCAGACTTCGCGCGTCCAGCCTCGCCCAAGCACCAGCTCGGCGTCATGTCCGGAGAGATTACTGCCTCACCCCCAACGCGACTCGGCGATGCGGAACTGGGTAAGGATGCTGAAGAATCCAGGTGCGACGAAGCGCCTGCACCAAGCCCGCTCGAATACACATCCTTCACGCAGTCGCAGCGGCGGCGACTACGGCCGCTTCTTGGGTTGGCAGCTATCACGTCACCCTTGACCGCGACCATCTACTTCCCCCTTCTTCCCCTGCTGCGCACACAGTTCAGTACTACAGCGCAGGCTATCAATCTTACAATAACCCTCTACATCATCTTCCAAGCCATTTCACCCGTCATATTCGGACCGTTATCTGATGTACATGGCCGGCGACCCTACTTCGTGGCCACTCTGGCCCTGTACGTCATCGGTAACTTGGGACTAGCTCTCAACAAGCGCAACTATGCTGTCCTTTTAGTTCTGCGTGCGATGCAGAGTCTTGGAGCAAGCGCAGCGTATGCAATCAGCTTCGGTGTCGTTGCAGACGTCTGTGTACCTAGCGAACGAGGACAGATGCTAGGCCCCATCTCTATGGCCATGAATCTGGGCACTTGTGTAGGTCCAGTCGTAGGAGGTTTGGTGGCATACATAAGCGGAGACATCAATTGGGTATTCTGGGCCCTATTTATTGTCGGCGGAGTCTTGCTCGGAGGCGTGGGCGCGCTACTCCCCGAGACGGCTCGCAACATGGTCGGCAATGGCAGTGACAAGTCTGGATACAAGTGGTGGCAGTACAGCTGGGTAGGGCTTTTACGAGAACGGATGAAGGTAAAAGCAGCAAAGAGACTGAATGAAGGAGGTTCGACTCTAGTGTCATCAGCGGCAGCTCCATGCCAGACGACTAAGCGGAAGTACGGACTGTCTAACTTGCTCGCCTGCTTTCGCATCATCTTCTATAGGGACACCTTCCTCACCTTATGGGTTCACGGATCGTTTTACACAGTGGACTACTCCTTTGTCGCAGCGGGCCCGGACATCTACAAAGATATATACAATTGGAATGAGCTTTACATTGGCTTGTCGTATCTGCCGCGTGGTATTGGCACCATCGCCGGAGCCTACTTCACTGGAAAGATGATGGATTACAACTACCGTGCCATTGCTCGCAGCATCGGCTGGACCATCGATAAGGTATCTGGTGATGACCTTCTGAAGTTTCCAATCGAGCATGCACGGACAAGATACAGCTACGCCATGCTAATGGTATCGACAGCGACTATGATCGGCTATGGATGGAGCGTACAGTATCACGCACATCCAGCTATTCCATTGATCCTACAGCTCATGCAAGGCTTCTGGGGTTGCTACGGCTACACGACATTCAGCACCTTGCTGGTGGATTCTTTCCCTCAAAGCCCCAGTACTGCCGCAGCTGCCACGAGCATTACACGCTGCGCCATGGCCGCGACGGGAGTTGCAGTCTTACAACCATTGCTGAACGCAGCTGGTAGAGGATGGTACTTTACGGCTCTAGGTCTGTGGAGTGGCATACTGTCGGCACTGTGCGTCGCCCTGCTACAATGGAAGGGCATGCATTGGAGACAAGTACGGAACGGTTGCGTAACTCAGCACGGCTCCCTGATCTCTGGACCGATTGCATCGATGGAGACCAAGGCTGGAAACTGAGGCATCACTGATAAGCTTCCGGATGATTTTGTATGAGAGCAGATTATAATACTATTTCTCTGTGCTAGCATTCAAACCACTCACCAAGCAGCTCGCCCTACACAGTATGATCCCGCTCAGATGACAGAGAAGCCATCTCAGCCTCTAGTAGTGTCGCAGGTCTCTCGCCTTCTGGGAAAGGCGCGTATCTGTCAATGAGAAAGAGCATATCATTGTAAGCGCTTTTCGGGTGTTAGCTATGCCTTATCACTTCCTGCTCGACTTACACTTGGCGAATCGCTTTACCCTGGGCAACGTGGTTGACCGAGTAGATGACATTCCAGTAGATACTGTAGAGTCGATTCCGATCGTCCCACTCCTCCTTCGGTTCGCTAGGCTCTTGGTACTCCAAATAGGTTTTTAAGTATACCTTGTTGCTGATCTTGTTGTAGTAAGGTCTCCAATCCGCCACTTCTAGCTCGCTATGTGCATAGAATGCAGCAGAGTCGAAAAGAAGCACATCAACGCCGTCAAGGGCTGTACCGATGTTGCCTTCCCAGAGATCACCATGAATCAAGCTCGGCTTGATCTTACGACCTTCCGTAGTAAGGGCTCCAAGCAGTCTCGGAATCACAAACTGAATGAGCCGCTTCTCGGCCTTTTCGAGCTCATTCCAAGCTCCGTTCAACTCGAAGTCGACATCGATGACGTGTTGCAGGAGTTTGATGAAGAAGACCGTCCAATCCCTCTCCCATGCTACACACTGCGTCGCGCGACCCTGGCATGTCGTTACATGGAATCCGTATTGACCAGTAGATGAGGTGCTTTCGCGGTGCAGACGAGCCAGCTTCTCACACAGCTGATCAGAATCGGGCATTTGGTTGCTCATGTCGATGTACTGTGAAAGGAAGAAGTACGCCTCTGGTTCGTCATCTCGGTATCGTCCCCAGGAGTGCGGCTTAGGCACGAGCGACGGCGCCCACTTGTACAGCTCAGACATCGCGTTGAACTCGCCTTCTATTAAGGTGCAACCATGAGCCGCTGAAGCCGACTTCAGGAAGTAGCGTTGCTCGGTACCGTTGGGCAATAGAAGATGTAGCCGGGCGGTCACAGTCCAGGTTGATACTCCAAAGCGGTGCGCAGAGATGACCTTTGTACCCTTTGGGAATTTACTGAGCACGTTGTCGTCGACTTTGAAGTCTCCGTCGTAGACTAGGCTGTCCACGCGAGACTTGTCCATGGACACTTGGAGTGGAGTGGCTGTCTCCATCATAGTTTGGTATTCAGGCTGCCCTGCGATGTCGAGTGTGGATCGCGATATGACATAGGTTTTCGGGAGGACGGTGTTGCAACAATAGCGAGATTCCGCAGGCTTCTGCGTCACGAAAGCTACGCCACCAAATCATGTGACTGTATGCACTCAAGAGGCACGTACCGCACGCGCCGTTTGTCGAGCATGAGCGGCGCAGTAGACAATCTGTGCCTAGTCGCGGACTTTGTTTAGGTAGAAACGTTTTTACCTAAGTAAAAATTACTTTTTACCTAGGTATAAACTCTTCTACTTAGGTATAAACTCTTTTCTTTAGGTACAAACTCTCATTTCTAGGTATAAACCTATCTTCTAATATCTAAATATTTTTACCTAAGAAGATACTATAACATTAGTGTATGTATATACTTCTTAGGTATAAACCTTTGTACCTAAGTATAAAATCTAAGACTTTTTACCTAGGTAAAAAGTACTTTATGCTTAGGTAAAAAGTACTTTGTGCCTAGGAAACAACTATATACTTATTACCTAGGGAATGACTTAAGCCCAAGGTGACGTCTTCTCCGGCTAAGCATTTACTGCATGAACCGAATCGGTGACAGATCTCAAGCAAGAAATCTTCGATCGCTGTTAATCAGAATCAGAAACATCATACACAGAAGAAAGCGGCAATGCGCAGGGCTGCAACGATGTTTAACATTCATCTAACGCAATAGCGGTATCAATCTCATCATCTATGAAGATGCTGGCGGCTGAGGCCACTTGTCCAGCACTGTTTCCTCACCCGTGATCGTGAGCTTCAGTTCCGCCTGCGTAGGCTCGTCAAGAAGCATTGTGTACTCTCCCGGGTACACAACCGTGTTGCCCGTTTGGTCGACCCGCGCCAGCGTTCCAAGCGTGAGAGAGAGTGATGCCATCTTTGTCTGACCACCAGCAATGTCCCGCAATCGCGCGTATGAGACCAATGTCTTGAGCGGGTATGGCTTTGGTCCAGCTTCACCCTTGATGAAAGCTAGAGCGACGAAATCGGAAGTCGTGTTACCCTTATTGGTCACGCCAATCTCCAGTGGCGCTACGTCGCACAAATCAGGATACATCTGCGAACAATCGCTCATGATATCCTGGATGTCGTAGGTGAGTCCTTCGCTGCTGCTGAAGTTCGCAGCAAAGGTGGTGTAGTGCAAGCCAAACCCGAAGGGCTGTACCGATTGGTTGTACCAGCGGTAGGTGCGACCTGGACTGATGGCACCAGGACGAAGGTTCATGTTCAGCATCGAGAGATTGGTGTAGCTTGCGGGGTATTGCGTGATTGGCAAACGACCGGCGACTGCATGCGCGCCAGTGATGACGTTCATGACGGCCAGTCCACCATCTTGACCGGGCCAGTTAGCCCAGATGACGGAGTTGACGCCTTCCATCGACAGCAGGGGAGAGTTGTCGACCATGTCGCCCAACACAACGACCACAAGCGGCTTTCCAAGTTGAGCGAGCTTAGTGATGAGTTCGACTTGCGCGCTAGGCCAGCTGATGTCGGTACGGTCGAAACCTTCTGCCGCTGCTGAAGTGTCTAGACCACCAAAGTAGATGATGTAGTCAGATCCTTCTGCCGCATTGAGCGCGTTCGTTGTCCAGTTATCGCGGGCACTGGAGTTCTGCAAAACAGGGCCAGTGGCAATAGACATGTTCAATCCGAGCTGTTCACCAGCCCACACGGGGGTGCGCAGGTAGGGAGCAGGGCCGCTGTAGATACCGGACAATTTCGACGAGTCGTTGGCCCAGAACCCGATCATAGCGACATTAGATCCATTGGAGAGAGCTAGAGGGAGCGTGTGGTCATTCTTCAGCATGACAAGACCTTCCGATGCGACTTGGAGAGAAAGCTGCTGTGCCTCTGGTGTATTCACATCAGCGATACCGAGGTCTGCGTATATAGCTCCAGCACCGTCAAAGTAGCCAGCACGAACGAGACCCTCGTACTGCCGCGTGAGCGCCCTGTCAATAACAGTGACGTTCAAGAGTCCTTGACTCCAAGCTCCAGGGATATCGGAAGATCCTTCGTACTCGCAGCTGTTGTCCATGCCGGCGATGAAGGCGACTGCTGTACCTTCGGCGAGCGTATCTGTGTAGTTGTGGTTCTCGGAAATGTCAGCGACAGCCTCACAATCACTGGTGATGTAGTTGTTGCTTTCTGTCCAGTTCCAGTGGTCGCGCAAGATGGTTTGTAGAACGTACGTGTCGGCGCATGTAGGGACGCCGTTGACAGCGTTATACGAGCACATGAACGAACCAACTTTGGAGTCTCGCGCGCATTGCTGGAAAGGCGGCATGTAGTACTCGGCCAGATCCTGCATAGTGATCTTGGCGTCAAAGTTGTGGCGATCGACGCCGCCCCAAGCCTCCATGTCGTAGCCAACATAGTGTTTGCATGTCGCGATGATCTTCCTCTGAGCTTGGTCGCCCTCTAGTCCAGCGAGCAGACTCTTTGTGTAGCCCTTGATGCGCAGAATGTCTTCGCCTGGCGTCTCTGAGCCCCGACCCCAGCGAGGATCGCGGAATGGGTTGATGTCTGGAGTCCAGTAATCCACAGGGGCCACACCTCCATTGCCAAAGGCACGCGCTTCATTTCCGATGATGTTGGCGATCTTGAAGATAAGATCGTCGTCAAATGCAGCCGACATGAGCAATGGCATGGGGAAAGAGGTGGCGTTCGTGAACGGTTCGGTGAAGTTGATTCCTGGGGCTCCTGCTACACCGTGCAATGCCTCACCCCACCAGTTGTAGGCAGGAAGGCCCAGTCGCGCTACACCCCTCGATTTACTGCGAAAATTAGTTTACTGGAATGAGAAAATCGCCATGAACGCCTACCTCATCAAGTTGTCGAGCTTCTCTTCGTTTTCCATAGCCGCAACGAGGGCCATTGCCCGTTCCGTGGGCGCGGCATCGACATCGCAGATCTTGTTGTCTTTCAATGGACCATTGACACAATCGGGACCGATAGCGTAGGTGGTCGACAACAAACCGGCGCCAAGAAGGAGAAGAGATGAGGCGGAATGCATCATGGCTACACAGGTACGATGTGTACACTGCCGCTGCTAGACTGCCCTTAACTGTCACGTTGAGGCACCCGACTCTTTATGACTTTCACGACTCGAGATGCCCAAGACCACCATGCAGACAAGGATGCGAATTGAGCCGGACAGGTACCCAAAGACGCGCTATTTTACTCTCCCGTGAAGCCATAGTGAGGGTTGACCGTGCTACCCCGCGTGCCCGCGTATACGAGCCCCGGATCTGCATGATGCTGTCTCTCGATCGACCCGCGATAATAAACGACATTCAGCCACCGGGCTCAACGGAACATAACGCGCATGTCATATCACATCACTTCGCATGGATTTGCAACGGCGGTAGTGCCTCGGTAAACTTTAAGCGACTGGTCATTTCGCGTTGTGTGAAAAACGAGACGCGTAGCTAGCTAGCAAGATGGCTCCTTCCCGCGTTCCACAAAGAACGGCTGTAAGCCATTTAACCATTGCTTTAACTAGCGTGGCTATTCTTGGACTTGTCCGGGAAAACCTTGGTGCTCAGATCGAAGACGGGCAGCGGGCAAGGGATTCCCACGGCTTCGCAAGCGGTAAGAATGGCGAGGTACCAGCCAGAGATCAAGCCTAGAAACCCGAATCCTCCTGCGCATCGCAACAACGTGTTGATGTGTTCAAGATCGGCTTCAGTCGTGGCGGAGGCGATGGAGAAGTCGGCGGCAGCGATGAAGCCGAAAAGCATGACGAGCCCGAAGAACGTAAACGTGAAGAAGAGATTGACGCGAAGGGTACCGATCAAGAAGACGAAGCTGGCGAGGACCCTGCACACTCATCAGAGACTGCTTTTCAACATACAAGAGCCGGTGTTACTCACATAGACACATTATGGAAGCCTTGAGACGCATTGTAGGCTGCGCCTTCCGCGCCTCCGAGCTCACCGAAGGCGGAGGTCGTCTGGTGTATGGGGTCTTGCTGGTACGCCAAACTGCCCCAATGGCTACCATAGATGATGAAAACCGCGAAGGGGAACGCTGCAACAAGTCAGTACCAATAGAAGGGCGCCTATGAACACAGGTGAACCGTACTGTTACCTAGGATAAACTCGGCGATGCCAGCGAGATTCATGGCTAATGCTCCAAAAAAGTAGTAGTCGGCGCTGATGCCGACCAAGCTCTGCGGCGCGACGGCTCCTTGGAACCCGCACAAAATGAGGATAGTTGAGGTGTACGGAACCAAGAATCCGATGAGCCCAAGCAGCGTTGGATTGGCGAACCGCTTTGCGAGATCTCCACGACGGGGTGCGGATGGCTGGAAGAAGAGACGCTCGTACTGCTCGGGCGAGAGAGCGACAGTGACCTGGCGACTCAACGGCGCACCATTGCTTGCGATGTTCACGCCGTTGTGCTCAGTCATCTCGTGATCTATCTTTGCTGTCTCTGACATGATAGGAGGTGGCTCTTTGTGTAGATGTCGTTAAGTTGCGAACGCAGGACCAGATGGCAGCTGGCGGTGAGAGCAGATTGGAGATGATATCTTCCTGGGTCGCGGCATGATAGGTATATCGCAACACAGAGATGGCTCTGATTGACAGGAGACGGCACACGGCTCAGAACTCACACCCTGTCGTCGTCATGTCTCAAACAAACCGAGGCATGTCGCCCGTCTCAGGCAGTGTATCCCCAGGTTTCTCCGCATATGTCTCCACATCTGCTGCAACGGCTGAGCAGAACACGGGTCGCAGTGCTATCTCCGTCGCAATCCGAAAGCCTGGGTCGCGCTGGTTGGTGGGCGGTAGGCAGAGCGGCAGACCAAGCCTTGTCAAGTGGTGCGAAGCATTACGTTCCGCGGACTCGGCAACGGGGCGCTAGGCAGAGAAGAGGTAACGGACCGCTCATGACATCACGCTCAACGCCGTGTCACCGAGGTAGTCATAGACCGCGTCGTAGCATGCAGCTTACACCTTTTCTAGGTAGACTATTACGCTAGTTTTTGCATCTATATCTTTATATTTATTAAGTAGAAATATAAATTTTAAGTAGTAATACTTATTCTCTGTAAAGCAAAGTCTTATATCTAAATACCTTAGAATAGAAGTATAAGAGCTAATTAGCTATTTAAAATAATATAATTATAGAGGTTAATATTTTATAAGCTTACTATATTAGGTTAATATAATATATTATATATACTTACTACTATAAGTAAGTAAGAAATATTAAAACTTAGAATAATTATATATATACTATAGTAGTAAGTGTATATAACGCGTTATATTAATTAAATAGAAGTAAATATATTATATATAGTATAAAGTATAGTATCTATAATATAAAATAGAAGTAAATTTATTATATATAGCGTAAAGTATACACTATAGCTAATAAAAGTCTATACGCTAGCTACTAAGTAGACTATAAAATCTACACTAAGATATTAGTATTTTAGACTAGAAGTAGAGAATTTTAGTACTATATATAGAGCTATAGTATAATTTTAGCTTAAGAAGCTACTAATTTAAAAGAAATAAAAACTATTACTAGTACTTTAAAAAATATATAACTTAATCTTTTATTTACTTTTAAAAGTATTATATTATATAAGCTAAAGCTTAAAAATTTAGTACTACTATTTATAAAGTAGTTAAAGCTTTTAAATTTTTTAAACTAGCTAAGAAGCTATTCTAATACTAAAGTACTTTATAAAATATTTTAATACTAAATACTTTAAATATACTATAATATAATTATATATACTTATAATCTTATAACTAATAGAGTAATATAGTTTAAAGCTTTATAGTTAAAATATATATACTAGAATCTTAGTAAAAGTATACTTTTTCTATTTTTTATACTTATAAAATCTAAAGTAACTTCTAGTAAAGGTATACTACTTAACTTCTAGCTAATACTAAAGAAAGTAACTATATTCTTTAAGATATTAAGCTATTTAAGCTTTAAGAATATTATAATTTATACTATAGTATAAATAATTATTTTACTTTTATTTAAAGTGTTTTTTACTTCTATCTAGAGTATTAATATAATATATTATATTTTACTTTATAGTATACATAATTATATAAGATTTTAATATCTCTTACTAAGGCTTAAAGTTTTAGAGTAAAGTAACTTAATAGAAGTATTATATTAGCTTACTACTTAAGTAGCTCTAAAACGCTAATCTCTATAATTACTATTAGTAAGTATAGCTAATTAGAAGTATTTCTAATTAGGCTAATTACTACTTATACTTTTACTAGTAATTTTTAACTTTAAAAGCTTTATAAGTAAAATAATAAAAATAATATTTAGTACTCTAAAAATAAAAAATATAAGTAGCTTGTATTTAATACTAAACACTATATTACTATATTAATATATACGTCTAAATAATATAAAAGTCTTCTAGGTAAATATAAGTATAGAACTAATTCTCTATAAAGTAGAGTTATATAAGTAGTTAATATAAAATAGAAGTATAAGTACTAATTAGCTATTTAAGATAAGGTAATTATAAAAGTATATATTTTAGTGTAGTAGTATAAGCTACTAAGAAATATTAAAACTTTAGATAGTAGGTCTACTATAGTAAGTAAATATAACGTATTATATTAGCTTACTACTATAGCGCGCCTAAGTCTTAGTAAGAAATATTAAAACTTAAGATAATTATATATACTATAGTAGTAAGCTAATATAATACGTTATATTAACTAGATAAAAGTAAATATATTACGTATAGTATAAAGTATAATATCTATAATATAAGATAGAAGTAAATATATTATATATAGTGTAAGGTATATAGCTAAAAAAACTCTACGTAATAGCTAGTAGCGTAGACCTCTAGAGTCTATATCTAATCTAAGTTTTATAAAGAATTTTAGTACTATACGTAAAGCTATATCTTAATTTTATTTTACTAGTTACGTTACTTTACTAATATACTAAGAAGCTTTACTAAGTTACTTTATTATTATAAAGATTCTATAAGCTACTTTATATTTACTATAATTAGAAGAATATCTATTAGAAAGAATATTTTAGAAGCTATTCTAGTAACTATAGTATAAAATACTATTTATAGAATAAAAGATATAAATTAAATCTTTTACTTAAAATATATATATTCTAGAGCTATTAATATTTTAATTAATATTTTTATTAAAATTTAAATAAATACTTTTATTATTTACAAGAGTTATATAGCTAAAGTAGATTTTTTTATAGTTTTTTCTATTAGTTTTATTTATAAAAAGCTTACTAAAAAGATATATAATATATTATATAGGTACAATTATTATATTTTAAAGAGCTAGGTAAAGAACTATTTTATTAGTAAGCTAACTAGAAAAGAGCTATAAATTATATTAAAGTTAAAGAGTAGTTGTAATTATCTAATTATAGATACGTAATCGCTTAGCTCTTAGGTATATAGCTAGAGATTTTATTCTAACTTTCTTTTATAGTAGAAAAATTATAATATACTTAATTATCTCTAATTATTAATTATCTCTAGCTCTAATAGTTATAAGCCTAGCTACTTAATTATAGAACTAATTTCTACTATATATTAAAGCTTACTAGAAGATAGATTAATTAATCTTAATTCTACTCTACTCTCTCTAAATATTCTATAATTAGAACTTCTTTTACGTAATTACTTAATTACTACTTACTTCTTTATTATTCTTTATATTTCTATATTAATTCTACGCTCTAACTCTATAAATATAAGTAATTATAATATAGCTATTATAGCTATAGATATACTTCTTAAAAAGTAATCTAACTAGAACACTTAGTTTATACTTCTTAAGTAGTACTATAATAAAAAGAGTATCTAGAAAGAGATTAATTCTAATTTTCTAGATATTAAATATATAAATACTTAAAAGCTTAAGTTCTCTAACTTTCTAGTTCTAGAGCTTATAGCTTTAGCTTCTCTTTCTATAGAGCTAACTAAGAATTAAAAAAATAAGTATAATAAAGCTACTTATAAGTATAATACTCTTTTATAAGATTATAACTATAAAACTAAGAATAGTACTATACTTATAGTTTACTAGAACTATAATTCTAAGTAGTAGTTAAGAAAGAGTAAAAAGATTAATAATATTAAGAACTAGATTATATATACTATTACGCCTAAGTATCTATTACTTATAATAATAAGTAATAATAAAAGAATAGTTTAGTCTCTTATAAAGACTCTTAAGACTATACTTACTTTTACTAATTAGATTATATAATATATAGTTTATATAAAGTATTATACTTATTTTAAAAAGACTTAAAAAGAAACTACTAAAAAGTAGTTTAATAACTAGCTAATAATCTACTAAAAGGTAAAGATCTTTAAGCTCTTAGAAGTTAAAGAACCTCTTATAATTACTAACTTTCTTACTATAATTAAGAAGTTTAATTCTAAGTAGGCCTACTAGTAGTAATATAATTAATTATTTACTATAGCTCTTAGAAAGAATATATTAAGCTTTAGTAATCTTAGTAAAGTATTTAGTATTATTTTCTAGAAGATATTAATTACTACTAAAAAGAAAAAAGCTAATATAATCTTTAATACTATTATAAATTAACTTTCTACTTCTACTAAGTTAAGTAAGAAGTAGTTAAGCTTACTACTTAAGCTTTACCTTTATAAACCTAATATAAAGTATAAGTAGAAGTCTATTTTATATTACTAATTATAGACTATAATTACTAGATCTAGACTACTAAGCATTTTACTAATAGAACTCTTAGCTTAAGATAAGTAAAAGATCTAAAAGCACTATTATAAAAAAAAGTAAAGTAGCCTATATAAAAAGATTAAGTAATCTAGCTAGAAGATAAGCGCTCTAGCTTCTAAGTACCTAAGTAATATAGTTTTAATAATTATTTACTTAAAAAAGCTAATTACTAAGTTTAAGTCTTCTATCTTTAGTATAGACTTTAAGCCTTACGCGCTCTTAGCTAGTATAATTCTTAATAGTAAAGCTATAGTCTACTTAGTTAATAATAAAGCTTTAATTAAGCCTAATTTCTTTATTAAGACTAATAAAGAAATAGTTAAGATAGATAGCTAGATTCTTCTAGTAATTAGTATTAGTAATTATATACTTTATCTTATTCTTAGTACCTCTAAAGAACTTAGAAAGACTAATCTTATACTTACTAGTATTAAGGTTATTTTTAGTTTCTATACTAATATTATCTTAGAGAAGCTTCTTAGAAATAGTAGTATATAGTATATAGACTATAATTATATAATTAGAATAGATACACTAGAAGTATTTATTATTCTTATAACTTTTAAGTATAGATTTAATCTCTTATTTATTAAATATAACTTTTCTATCTATTCTTCTAATTCTATTATTATAAATACTATTACCTACTTATAAGTTTTATAATTACGCACTAGTAACACTAATCTTTAGTACTAAAGATCTAGCTATCTAGGTAAGTAAGCCTTTAAGGCTTTTATAAAAGCTACTTAGAATATAGAGATTATAAGTATATAGTATAGTAAGTATAATAATTATACTACTATTTATATATCTTAAAGAATCTCTTATTAGCTTTATAAGCTATTACTACGTCTCTTTTTTAGAGTATTATAGAATCTATTTAACTTCTTTATAAGCTATACGCTAAATAAATAAACTCTAATTATTAAGAAAGATTATTTAGATAAGCTATATAATTATAATCTAAAGAATAAGACGCTAAACTCTATAATAGAAGTTATTATAAGCTTTATAGTTATAGTTAAGTACTACTATTAGTAGAAGATTATAAAAATCTATTAGAATAATAATACTATAATATTATCTTAGAAAGAGTACTTAAGATTTAAGAAATAAGTAGAAGAGAAGAGAATTATAATTATAACGCCTCTACTATATACTTATAAGTCTAATAGCTTAGTAAAGAGAGCTAGCTAAGAGCTTATTACTAAGTTAATTAAAATACGTATAAGCGCTAATCTTCTAGCTAGACTTTAGCTAGTAATTATAAATATAGTAGCTTAACTCTATAAAATAAGTCTATTATAGCTTTATAGCTATTAATCTCTAGATTAGATATTATATAAGTAGTTTAGAAAGTATTTCTAATATTATTAGCTACCTAAGATTAAGCACTAGACTACTAATCTTTACCTAGATTAGAGTAGAATCTATACTTATAGCTATTAAGCGTATCTACTTAATAGTAATTACGTAGCTAGAAAGCACTATTAAGACTTTAAAGTTAAGCTTTATAGCTATATAGAATATCTTATTAGCTATTAAGTCTCTAATATATATTATATATAGATACTAGTAATTAATTAGATAATTATAACTTATAATATTACTTTTAATAAGTAGAAGTTCTATTAAGGTAAATGTAAAGAAAAGCTAACTAGAGATTAAGTACTTAAGTAGATTAAAATACTTAATAATAGTAAGCTTATTAATTTTATAAAGAAGTTTAATATTCTTTCTATTAATTAAATAGTAAGTATAGTAGAGCTATTAACTACTAAGTAAGATTTTAGAAGTAATATAGACTATAATTAAAGTAATAAAGTTAGTCTACCTATTAAATATAATTAAAGCTCTATTAATTTAATAGAAATAGAGTATAAGGCTAGTATTCTATTAGAAATTTCTAATAATTAGTAGCTTTCTACTAGACTTACTACTCTAGAATCTATGCCTAAGTATAAGTTTTTAGAGATTAGTAATTAAAGTAATTATAGAGTTTCTAATAGTTAAAGAGTAATATATACGCCTAAGAAAGCTAACCTATTAGAGTCTAGAGGTAGAAAGCCTTCTATATATAGATTAGAAGATCTAACTCTATCTATTAAGCTTATTATAATAGACTTTAGTTTAGTAAAAATAAATAAGAAACTAGCTTAACTAGAGTAAGTGCTAAAAAAACTAAGAGATAAGCTATCTAAATTAGTAGCTTTTTCTTAATAATTAATATAGCTATAGAATTAGCTAGTAGCTAAATTCTCTAGAACGCGCTATAGTAGAAAAGTTATAGATAAAAAGCTTAAGCGCTCTCTTTCTATAAATATTTATTAACTATTAAGATACTCTAAAAGTAAAAGTAAGTAGTCTACTTAGCCTAGTAATTAACTAAAGAGTAATAATATAAGTAGCGTAAATATAGTAATTATAGACTTAGTTAATAAGTAAGCTTAGATTAACTTTTATAAGACTTACCTTTCTAGTCTTTAAAAAAACTAAAATAATTAAGCTAGCTATAAGACTATAAACTTTATTATTATAGCTACTATACTTAGTAAGTATAAGCTAAAGGCTACTTACTAATACTATAATAATCTCTAAGAGCTACCTAGATTATAGAAATAACTAATCTAGTATCTAATATGTATAATTTTTAAAAATACTTTTAAAAGAGAAATTAATTAGCTAAGTAAGAAAAGAATCTAGATAGAAATCTATAGGTTATAAGTCTAAGATTAGCTACTTCTATTAAAATAGGTATAGACTTATAAGTATAATTAGAATAGCTATCTTTTTAAATATAAAGCTTAAATTATAGTTTATAGTAATCTCTAGAAGAAGAACTTAATTAACTCTACTTATATAGTAATACTTACTATAAAGTTCTTCTATACTATAATAGTAATTACTACTTAGAGTAATCTAGAGATTAAATAGTTTAATATTATAGAAGTATTTCTTAATACAAAGATTATAGTAGAGAACTTAGTAATCTATAAAATACTAGATAGCTTTAGAAAGCTAAGATTATATATATAGCTTAACTACGCGCTTTATAGATTATAAAACTCTCTACTATTATAGTATAAGAAGTTTTTAGAAATACTAAGAGTTATTAGTATAATAGCTTCTTAAGAAAAGCTCTACCTTTTCTTTAATTAAGAATATAAGATTTTTATTCTTTTCTATATTAATAATATTCTATTACTCTATTATAAAAATATAGAGTAATACGTAATAGCTATATAAACTAAGATCTCTAGTAAGTATAAGATTTAAGATTAAAGAGATATAGAGTAGTTTCTAGGTATTTATATAATTAGAGACTAATATCTAAAAATAATTATACTTATTTATAATATATATATAAATAAAATACTTAAGAAGTTTAAGCTTAGAGATAAATCTTTTTCTCTAATACTTCTACTATTAGAGAAGCTAATTAAGAATACTAGAGAAGTAACTAAGCCTAAGATTAAAAAATATTAGAAAATAGTTAGCTCTATTCTATATATAGCTATTATACTCTAACTAGATATAGTATATACTACCTTAAAGCTCTTATACTTTCTTATAAACTTAAGTAATAAGTATAAGAAAGCTATAGAGTAAGTAATTATATATCTCTACTATACTTATTTTAATATAATCTAGTATAGTAACTATAATAAACCTAATCTAATAATTACTAAAGATGTATTCTTTACTAATAATCTAAAGACTTACTAATTATCTTATAGCTATATTACTATATTATATAGAAGTGTAATTTTTTAGAAAGCTATAAAGTAGAGTATAGTTACTACTTCTACTATAGAAGTAAAGCTACTTACTCTTAAGTATACTACTAAGAAAGCTATAGTACTTAGGCGCTTTCTTAAGAAGCTAGCGCTTAATCTTAAAGAACTTTAGACTATCTAGTATAATTATTAGTAGATAATTAAGCTAGTTATTAGAAAGAATAAGTATATTAATACTTAGCTTAGATATATTAATATCTAGAATATATAGCTATAGTAGAAATATACTAAAGAATTATTTAAGGTTAAGTATTTAGAGACTATAATTATGCCTATAGATAGATTAACTAAATTACTTATCTAATAATAGTTTAAGAAGTTTAAATAGCTACTTAACTTATAAGATTTATAATATTTAATTCTTAAGAAGTAGATAGAGTAAAGAGATCTTTATTTAGACTACTACTATAAAGATTAATTATATCTAAGCTAGATCTTAGTTACTCTAACTAGCGCTTAGTTATAGAGAAGTAATTACTAATAATTAATATAAGTATAAAGTAGATAAATTACTAAACTTTTCTACTAGATTAACTTATATAGCTACTAACTTACTAACTACTATAGCGCTAATTTCTTTAATTATAACTTTTATAGTTACTCTTATTAAAGGCTAGCTTACTATTCTAGCTATTCTTAAAATTCTTAACCTAAGCTTATAAATAAGTAGTTTTAGTAGCTTAAGTTTATATATAAATCTTAAGCTATATCTAATTATACTTAGTACGTAGTAACACTTTCTAATACTTAGCCTTAGCTAGCTAACACTAAGTATAGTAATAGAACTTATTACTTATAATACTAGATATAAAGCTATTAGACTAGTAACTACGTAGCTAAGAATTATAAGAATTATAATACTAAGAAAAATTATTATATAGCTAAGACTAATAGTTATACTACTAAGACTAATAATAACTATACTAATTTTACTACTAATTCTATAGTAGCTAATTTTAAAATTAAAAAGCTTATAGCTAGAAAGTTAGTAGTAGTAGCTACTAGAATAAGCTCTAGTAGTAATATTCTAAGTATTATAATAATAAATTAAAGGCTATAAGTAGATAACTCTAAGTAGAAAGCGTAGATAGAGGTATCTAACTACTATCTATATTAATCTCTTTTATTCTCTTACTTAGTATTATAAACTTACTATAAGTACTATGTTAATTAGAGTCTTAAGAAGTTATAAGTAAAGTACTCTTTAAGCTCTTCTTACTTAAGAACTTAAAAGTTCTATTTAATAATTTAGCTAGTATTTTAAAACTACTTTTAGCTTTTTTCTTCTACTTCTTATAAGTATAAAGATCTTAGTAAAGCTACTTATAATACTTTTAAGTATTCTTAGTACTTTAGCACTATTATCTAGTTAGTAAAGAATTAAAAAAGCTAAAGAATAAAAGATTATAAACTTACTTTAGTACTATAGTAATCTACTATACTTATATAGTAATCTTAAAAGTCTTAATTAGCTAGATAGTAGCTATAAAAGTAGTAGAATAAATAATATATAACTTAGTAGAGCTACTTAAAGTAATTAGACTCTAGAATAAAATTAAGAAGTTACTAATAAATATAGCGCTTATACTAGAAATATTAAGAAGTATTATAGTTAAGTAATAATCTAACTTACTTATATAGATAACTAGTATATATTAAGTATAGATAATTTAGAAGAGTTTTAGTTATAAAAGTCTTACTTTTAGAGTTCTTAGAAAAGTAACTATAACTATAACTTTTACTTAGAGATACTTACTTCTCTTAATCTTAAGTATTTTATTTCTTAATATAGTTAGATTACTAAAGATTAGAATTCTAAGTCTAGAAAGTATTATTAGTAATAAAGATACTACTTTTAGAAATAGGCTTAATAGTCTCTTAGACATTCTTATTATTAAAGTTATTAAACTAAGAGCTTTTATAACCTAAGTAGATATACTTAATATATAACTCTAATTACTTATAACTTTTATATAGATTATTATTACTAAGTAAGTTACTAGATACTATAAAGCTCTAATCTAGTTAATTATTAGAATTTATAAAGCTTTAGAATAGTTAAGTATTAGAAGCCTAATTATCTTATATAAAGCTACTAGAGAATAGACTATAAGCTACTAGTATTCTAGAAGAAGAAAGTAGAACTTAATTAGTAGCCTCTTTAAGTTAAGCGTAGTAGAAAGGTTAAGTACTTAATTATAAAGTATTATTAAGTAAAGCGCTATTACGCTAAGTACTATTACGCTAAGTACTAGCTTATATATTATAATTACTACTACTAGAAGTATTATAATTAGAGTATAAGACACTATTATAGTAGAAGCTAAAGCGCTAACACTTATAGCTAGAAGTAGAGTTAGAAGTTAGATTATTAGACTAAATTATAATAGTTAGCTATTAATTTAAGTATAAGAGTAAGAACTTACTATAGTAATAGAGAAGTAGAAGATTAAGTGTAGAACTTAAGAGCGCTAAGGCTTAAGAGCTAAGAATCTTAAGTAGAAGAGTTAATTAGATAGATAGCTTACTAGCTTATTAGCTTAAACGTCTTAATAATATAAAAGTAGATAATTATAGTAAAAAAGAGAAGAATTAGAGAACTTATTATTATAAAGTCTCTAATTCTAGCCTAAGCGTGTACCTATATAGGTAGCTAGCGTAGCTTATTAAGCTCTTAATTACGCTATAAACTTTACCTAGAAGAGACTAGAAGCCTAGATCTTACTATTAGAATTATCTCTTACTAGTTAGATACCTAAATTTTTATAGCTATTAGCTATATTCTAAGCTATTATAAAGTAATTTCTAAACTAAGAAAGTTAATTTCTAAGCTATTAGACTTTATTTAAATAAGTAAGAGCTTACTACTATTAGTGTTAAGTATAATTAAACGCTTAATTAGGCTATAACCTACTACTACGCTCTAAATTCTTAAGCCTAGACTCTACTAGAGTATACTAATTATAGTAGATTTAATAGAATTAATTTTAGTAGAGTAGATTAATACTCTTACTACTCTAGAGAGTGTATTAAAGTTAGAAAGTAGTTATAATTATCTAATTATAGATATATAATTACTTAGCTCTTAGGTATATAGCTAGAGATTTTATTCTAACTTTCTTTTGTAGTAGAAAAATTATAATATACTTAATTATCTCTAATTATTAATTGTCTCTAGCTCTAATAAATTATAATTACTATTTATTACTATAACTTTATATATAAAGTAAGTCTAAGAATAGAGTCTTTTCTATTATTATTTATAGAGTAGGCTATACTCTAGTATTATAGTACTATCTCTAGAATTTTTAGTATAGATACCTTTCTATATTAAGCTATTTTAAAACTTAAGATATTATTATAATATTCTAGTTAACTATAAAGTAAAGTACTTATCTATAAAAATCTTAGAATAGTACTTTAAGTCTAATTTAGAGTCTTTACTATAGTAGAAAAAATAAGAAACTATTAAAAAGTAACTTATAATATATATTTCTAAATAGAGTTTAAAATATATTATAAGATATTTAGTATATAATTTTAGAAGTACTAGAAGATTTAAAAATTATAATATACTTAGTATATATTACTATTAGTACTAAATATTCTATATAGACTAAGACTATATACTTATTTATATAACTTCTAAGTTTATATAGTAGTTAAAAACTATATAATATTTTAGTAATAGAAATACTACTACTAAATAGACTTTATAATATATATTCTCTAACTAACTTATAACTATTATCTAATAACTATTCTATCTTAATAAAGGTTTTTATAGTAGATTATTATAGCTACTATTAAATACCTAGTATTTTACTATACAAAGTAAACTATAAATACTATATTCTCTCTCTAGGCCTAAGAGATAGAGTATATAGCGTACTTTTCTTTTATTAAATATTAACATAATAATATAATTATATAATTACGTAATAACAGATTACTAAATTAATCTTAATAGTAAATTTAAAAATCTTTAATATAAGCTTTAATTTACAACTTACTGTAATACCTATACTTATACTACTACTACTAATATAATAGTTACTATACGTGTACTTATAATAGGCTAACTACTTTATCTTTAGTATATATTACTTGTAAAGATTATAATAACTTAGTTATTATTATCTTTTTATTAAGCTTTGTTAAGATTGCACTTATTATTATTTCTTAATAGATAAGAAAAATTCCTAGTAAATCTAAATACTTACGTAATTAAGATTTTAGTAGCTAGTTTTAATCTACTATACTAGAAGATTCTAAAACACCTCTATTTATTTTAGCTTAGCTATTATTAGAATTATTACATAAGATAATAACTCTTATCTTTTTTATCTCTCTTTCTATAATTACTAAAAGATCTAGTAATAAACTAATTATTAGTCTATATAATATAACGTATAGACTAATATAATTAGTACTAGTTTAAATTATTAATCTAAGAAGATAAAAAGAATTTAGTAGACTTAGATTATAAATCTAAGAATTAAGTAGATTTAGTTATAAATCTTTATCTTTAGGTAGAAATAGGTAGATATTTATATAATTATTCTAGTAGCTATTTTCTATAAAAGAAATAGTAATTCTATATAGTTATTTGTTACCTAGTAATAATATTATTACCTTTTATCTATTATCTACTCTGTAATTACTTTATTACAATCTTTATTAGTTATACTATTTATTATAGTATTTAACTACTTTATTCTAACAAAGCTATATTCTATTATTAGAGAATAGTTCTTGTTACCTATCTATTCTTTATATTACTAATAGCTATCTAAACTATTAACTAGTACTAATACTAGCTTTATAAAATTACGTAACTCTTAAAAGTAATCTAGTAAGTCTACTACTAGTATAAAGCTCTAAACTAACTAAATGTACTTATATAATATCTATATAGTAAACTTATATTCTATATATAATTACTTATAAGTCTAGCTATATTAGTAGCTATATTACGCTATTTTTAACTATACTAACTATCTATTCTATCTATTATAACGCGCTTATTAGTATAGCTTAATACTATACTATAAATATTTTCTTTATATAGCTAGTAAAGTACTATTTATTTTTAGCTAAGAAAAATATTACTTACTATATTTTAGATAAAGTTATTTTTATTTTAGATTACTAGTATATCTACTTACTTTGCTAGCTTTTTATTTAATATACTAAGCTAATTAAACTATTTCTTTAGAATTATTATAAAGTTATAGAAAAAAGCTATTTAAGTAAGATAATATATATTTATAATATATAAAGCTATTAAGCGTCTTTTATTAGTAGTAATTACTTTTATCTACTTTTTCTTATTTTAATAGTAGCTCTTCTTTAGCTTTATTTTAATAGCTATATACTATAAGCTTTTTATTTTAAAGTTTCTTAAAAGAACTAGAAAGTAAAATAAGCTACGCGTATAACTAGTAAGATTTACTAAAGTAGTATATTCTATTATACTAAGTATTATTATATTATTATAAGAACTAAAGCCTTTATTAATAGTTAAAAGAGAAGTTTAGTATAGAAAGATCTTTATATTTAGTAGATATATTAGTAGATTTTTTAAAAGTATATAGAAATATTAAAAAAGATAAAGAATAAAGAAAAGTATTTTTTCTATATAAACCTTTATATAAATCTCTTTTAGACTACTATTCTTTATATAGTAGTTTATCTATACTACTTAAACTTCTATCTATCTAGTTTTATAGCTTAAAAAAAAAGCGTTAACCTTTTACTTCTAGTTTTTCTACTAAGAGCTCTTTTTTAAAAAGCTTCTATATTATCTTTTATAAATATTTTAATATTTCTATAGCTTTATAAGCTTATTACTACTTTTAAGTTTACTTCTAAGTCTACTTTTAAGTATACTAGAAATACATCTCTTACTATTACCTTTTATAAGTATATTATTACTATTTATATTTATATTAAATATTAGAGAGTAAGTTTAATTAATACTTATAGTTATATAAAGTAAGTATAAAGTATTAAAAATTATACTTAGTTTAAGATTACTATATAGAGTTACTAGCTATATTTTATTACTCTACTTTATATTAATACTTTACTATAATAAATACTTATTAAAGCTAGAGATAATAAATAATTAGAGATATTTAAGTATATTATAATTATTATACTACTAAAGAAAGTTAGAATAAAATCTCTAGCTATATATCTAAAAGCTAAGCAATTATATATCTAAGATTACGTAATTATAACTACTCTCTAAATTTAATAATACTATATTCTAAATATTTTACTCTTAATTATTTCTATAAAGTATTTTAGCTATAGTACTTTTATACTAAAGTTAAGTATTATAAAAAGCTAGAAAGAAAAATAGTATTACTTTATTTTCTACTTTATATCTTTAGTTAAGAATAGTAATAGTATAAGTAATTAAAGGTATTCTTATAGTAAGAAAGTTAATAAAATAATCTCTCTAACTTATTTCTATATTAAAGTAAAAACTATAACTACTAAAAAGCTTAAATAGTTTACTAATAAGCTTTCTAGAACTAAGGCTAAAAAAAAAAAAAAAAAAGTCTTACACTAACTATATATATAGTAAAGATAATAAAAATTAAACTAATAAAGATAAAACTAATAGAAAAATTAATAGATTTAGTATATAGCTTTAAAGTACTAGTAAACTAGCGCTTTAGAGCGCTTATAATAGTCTTAAGTATAGTATAAATATAGTAGTGTATAATAGCCTTTATAGAAGTAGTATTATATTTAAAAGAATAAAGAATTAATATAGTAATAATAAAAGGCTTAATAGAGCTTTAGTAAGTAAAGTAATATTACTAGTAAATAAGATTAGCTTTAGACTTACTAATATAAGAAAAACTCTAAAAAAAGATATACTATATTAGATATATAGTTAAAAGCTTATTTAGTATTATAGAGTTAGATTAAAGCTAATATCTACTTTAACAAGTTTCTATATATTTTATTTTCTAAAGATATAGAATAAAAATAAGAATAGAAAAGAGAATAGTAATAGAAGTAGAGATAGAGAATAGAAAGTATATATATAGTAAAGATTAATTTTATGTACTAAATATTTTAGTATTTTATTACTTTATAATTAATACCTTAGTTAGTTATAAGTTATTAAAAATATAAAGTTATTCTATAATTCTTTGTACTATAGTATAGGTAGATAATACTTATTATAGAAAAGTTATCTTACTACTTAAAGTTTTAAAAGATTTAACTACTATACTAAAAGTAGTAGTACTAAAAACTTAAGCTTTACTCTATATAACGTAACGTCTATACCTCTAAATAAAAACTTTTAACTCTTTAAGAAAAGCGTTTTTTTTATATATTACTAATAGACTTTACTTTTTTTAAACTAGCTTACTATATAATTATTAATTTACTAATAAAATCTCCTTTAAGAGCTACTATAATAATTTCTTTTTATTCTTTAATATATTACTAGTAATAGTAAAACTATAACTAGTTTATTTTCTCTCTAGGCCTAAGAGATAGAGCCTATAGCCTACTTTTTTTAAAATTAAGCAATTAAATAATTATGTAATTTTATAATTACGTAATAATATATTACTATATTTCTTAATAGTAAACTTAAAAAAACTCTAACGTAAGCCTAGATTTATAACTTATAATACTTATATCTATACTACCTCTATAATAATTACTATATATATAATTATAATAGGCTAACTATTTTATATTTATTATATATTACTAATAGCTATCTAGACTATTAACTAGTACTAGTACTTATCTTATATAATTATGTAATACTAAAAAGAAACTATATTAGTCTAGCTACGCTAGTATAAATTCTCTAAAGTAACTTATAATACTTATATAATATCTATATAATTACTAGTAGTCTATATTCTATATATAATTACTTATAAGCTTTAATAACTTTAACTTTATTATATTACTACTACTTACTATTAATATTTACTATTACTTACTTACTTATTCTTTATTTATACTAATAATTTTCTAGCTCTTTTATAGTAATAGTCTAGACTTTATAATAATACTTAGATTATTTTAGAGTACTTATTACTACTATTTCTTAGTTTACTAGCTTTAATACTACTATACTTATGCTTATAGCTTAATTCTTATCTCTCTAATAATTTTAAGCGTCTTTAACTTTTAGAGTAAAGTCTAAAGATAGAGTCTATTTAAATATATTTATCTTTTTACTACTACTTATACTAGTACTATTATTATAATATATATTATATTTACTCTTTTTTAATGCTTAAATTTTTTTTAAGCAAAGACTTTAACTTTTTTCTTCTTTATAGTATAGTATATTATAGTAAAGTATTAATATAGAGTAGAGTAATAAAATATAGTTAGTAACTCTATATAGTAATTTTATTATAGGTGTATTTTCTAAATACCTTATACTTACTATATACAACTATAGAATTTAATAAAACTCTCTCTCTAATATTTACTATAGATATAGTACTTTAATAATAATAATAATAATAATATACTTATAGAGAGTAATAGTAATAGAAGCTTCTCTAGTATACTTAAAAGTAGACTTAGAAGTAGTAATAGGCGAGCTGTAGAGCTGTTAGGCTATAAAAATATTAAAATATTCTTAATTCTAGAATTTAATATAGAAATAAGCTTTCTAGAGTATAGATGCTAATAGTAATAATAGAAAGGTCTTAGTAAAAAGAGCAGAAGGTAGAGCGCAGCATAATATAGCCTTTCTCTATAGTATAGTATATAAATAGTATATTTATCTAAAATAGCTTAATAATAAAAAGTATATCTATATAAAAATAGATATATAGTAATTTATTATTTAGGCTAAATTCTTTTAGTAAAATAATATCTATAAATATTATAACTATATTTTTAAGATTATCTTTATATATTTATACTTTAAGATATAAAGTACTAAAAGTTATATTAGTATTAGTAATACTAACTTTATAAGAAACTAAGTTTATTAGTAGTACTAAGTAACTATTATCTAGACTAAGTACTAAAGAGTTAAAAGTACTTATCTAAGTAGTAAGTATAAAGAGAAAAGTAGTAGTTAATATCTTTAAAGTAATATTAGTATTAGTATTAAGCTTAAAAGTTAAACTTAAGTATTTAGCTAGATATTAAGCTAGGTATTTAGTCTAGGTATTTAGATTTCTTTAAGATATAAGAAGTTCTTTAAGATAGAAAGTTATTAGATAGAAAAAAAAAAAAAAAAAAGTATTCTTTATATATAAAGTTTACATAACTCTCTCTAAACTACTATTCTCTATACTATAGTTTATCTACGTAAATATTATTTATAGTTTATTATAGTATAGTACTATAATTTAATATTACTCTAAATCTATAGTTTACTTATACTACTTAGACTTCTTTCTATCTACTTCTATAGCTAAAAGAAAAACTTCTACTTTTTTTACTAAGAGCTTTCTCTTAGAAAGCTTCTATATTAACTTTTAAAAAGATTTTAAAAATTTCTATAGCTTTATAGCTTACTTATTACTACTTTTAAGTCTACTTTTAAGCTTACTTCTAAGTTAACTAAAAAAGCCTCTTTAGTATTACTATTACTTACTATAAGTATATTATTACTATCTATATTTATAGTAAATATTATAGAGAGAGTTTTACTAATAATTATAGCTAAATATAGTAAGTATAAAGTATCTAGAAAATATACTTATATTAAGATTACTATATAGAGTTACTAACTATGTTTTATTACTCTACTCTATATTAATACTTTACTATAATAACTAGTTTAAAAATTAACTCTAAACTTACTTATATATCTTTTTTTATACTATTACTAGATAGAAGTAAGAAAAACTTAATATATAAAGTAATATTTAAAATAGAAATAGAGATAAGAATACTACTAGTAAAACTTACTTTATCTATTTTTTCTTAAATAAAATTCTATATAACTTTATCTAAAGTTAAGCTACTCTACCTCTAGCTAATACTAAAGATAGTAGCTAGATTCTTTAAGATATAAAGCTATATAAGCTCTAGAGACCTATACTAGCTAGCGCGTAGAGCTTCTAATAATATTATAATATTACACTTTATATTATACGCGTGTTATTTTACTTCTATCTAAAGTATTATATATATTATACTTTATAGTATACGTAATTATAATTATCTAAAGTTTTAATTCTTCTTACTTAGGCTTAGAATAGTATATTAACGTAAGTATTATATTAACTTAGTACCATAGCTCTAAAACGCTACCCTCTATTATTACTATAAGTAAGTATAGCTAATTATATACGTTTTTAGTTAGGCTAACTAGCGCTTATACTTTTAGTCTATTATAATTAATCTTAGAAGCTCTATAAGTAGAGTAATAGCTTTTTTTAAACCTTTCTGTATTAATATAAAAGAGTAGTAATAACTATAATATTTTAGATATATAATTACTTAGCTCTTAAGTATATAGCTAGTAATTTAATTCTAACTTTCTTATAAAGTATAATTATTATAATATAGTTAATTATCTTTAACTATTTATTATCTTTTTAGTATAAATAGTTATAAGCTTAGTAGCTTAATTATAACTCTAATCTCTACTATATATTAGAGTATACTAAAACATAATTTATAAATTATATATTATAATACTTTTTCTAATATTCTATAATTAGAACCTCTTTATAACTATAATTATAATCTATCTCTTTATTTATCTTTATATCTATCTTAGTGTAGATTTATACTTTAAGTAATATACTTAGAATACTAAATTTATTAATATAAGTAATTATAATATAGCTATTATAGCTATAAACGTGCTTTCTAGAAACTAGTTAAGTTAGAATACTTAGTTTATACCTTTAAAGTAATACAAAAATATAAAAATTATCTAGTAATAATTAAAGTTTAATTTTCTAAATATAAAATATATAGACTTTAATAAGTCTAAGTTTTAGAATACTTTTATTCTAAAGCTTATAAAGCTAGTACTTTCTTTAGTAAAACTAACTTAGTAGTAGAGTAATAATTATAAAATTTCTAGTTATAAGTATAAAGCTTTTTTAAGAGATTATAACTATAAAACTTAAAAATAGCGTTACTCTAATAGCTTACTAAAACTAGAATCTTTAGTAGTAGTTTTAAAAAAGTAGATAATTAACAATATTAAAAACTTAATTATATTAACTATTATACTTAAGTTCTTATTATTTATAACTATAAGTAGTAATAGGTAAATAGCTTAGTTCTTTCTTACTACTTTTCAGATTTCCCTTATATTAAATAATTAAACTATATAATTGAAAAGTTATAGAAAGTATTATACTTATCTTAAGAAAATCTAAAAAGAATCTACTAAAAGATAGTTTAATAACTAGTTAATAATCTACTAAAAAGTAAATATCTTTAAGCTTCTAGAGGTTAAAAAGACTATTATAATTACATTCTATTCTACTTTACCTAGAAGTTAAACTCTAAGTAGACTTACTAGTAGTAATATTATTAGGTATTAACTATAGCTCTTTAAAAAAAATATTAAGCTTAAGTTATTTTAGAAAAGTATTTAGTATTAGTTTTTAAAGAATATTAATTGCTTTAAAAAAAGTAATATTAATATAACTTCTAATACTACTATAGATAAATGTTTTACTTTTACTAAGTTAAGTAAGAAGAGATTAAAGTTACTATTTAAGTAGTAGTCTTTAAAAGCTAATATATAGTATAAGTTAAACCTAATTTTAGATTTTAAATTCTATACTATAATAACTAAACTTAAACTACTAGGTATCTTACTTGTAAAGCTTTCTACTTAAAATAAGTAAAGAACTTAAAAGCGCTACTATTAAAGAAAGCAAAGTAGCTTATATAAAAAAGTTATATAATTAAACTAAGAAAAAAGTATACTAACTACTAAGTACTTTAGTAATATAGTTTTTATTACTATTTACTCTAAAAAATAAGTTACTAAGTTTAAGTTCTTTATTTTTAGTATAAACTTTAAGCTTTATATACTTTTAGCTTAGAAGATTCTTAATAGTAAAGCTATACTTTACTTTATTTATACTAAAGCTTTAATTAAGTCTAATCTCTTTATAATAACTTATAGTAAAATAGTTATAGCTAGTAGGTAAGTTCTTTTAGTAATTAGTATTAGTAATTATTTACTTTTTTATTATTTTAGCACCTTATAAGAATTTAGAAAAGCTAATTTTACACTTACTAGTATTAAGATTATTCTTAGTTTCTATACTAAAATTATCTTAGAGAAGCTTCTTAGAAATAGAAGTATATAGTATATATACTATAATAATATAATTAGAATAAATACTCTAAAGGTATTATTTATTTTTATAACTCTTAAGTATAGAATTAATATTATTTTTATTAAAAATAATTCTTTTATCTATTTTTCTAATAATATTACTAGAAATAATCTTACTTACTTATAAATTCTATAGTTATAGTATAAACAACTAATAGTAATCTTTAGTATTAAAAGTTAAACTAAATAAAGAAAGAAGGTTTTAAAGCTTTTATAAAATCTATCTAAAATATAAAGATTATAAGTATATAATATAGTTAATATAACTATTACGCTACTACTTATATATATTTTATAATCTCTTATAAACTATATACACTATTATTATAAATTTTCTTTAGAATATTATAGAATTTAAATATCTTTTCTATAAGCTACATACTTAGTAAATTAACTTTAATTCTTAAAGAAGATTATTTATATAAGCTCTATATTGTTAATCTATAGAATAAGTTACTAGACTCTATTATATAAGTTACTATAACCTTTATAGCTATAGTTAAGCGCTACTATTAGTAGAAGCTTATAGAAATTAAGGAGAATAATAATTCTATAATACTATTTTAAAAAAAGTACTTAAAATATTTAAAAAATAGAAAAAAGAGAATTATAATTATAATACATATACTATATATCTATAAGTCTAATAGCTTAGTATAGAAAGCTAACTAAGAGTATATTATAAAGTTAATTTAAATATATATAAGCGCTATTTTACTAACAAAGCTATAGTAAGTAAAGTTTTAATATATTAGTATAACTCTATAATATAAGTCTCTTTAAGTGTAGTAGCTACTAGTTCTCTAATTAGATATTGTATTAGTAACTTAAAAAATACTTTTTACATTATTAACTATATAATAATAAATACTAATCTACTAATTTTAATTTTAATTAGAGTAAAATCTATACTTCTAGCTAGTATATATATTTACTAAATAGTAATAATATAGCTAGAAAGTGCTACTAAGACTTAAAAGTTAAGACTTATAGCTATATTAGATATCTTACTAGCTATTACGCTTTTAATATATATTATATATAAATTCTAGTAATTAATTAAGTAATTATAACTAATAATACTATGTTTTTTTTATAGAGGTTCTATTAAAGTAAGTATAAAAAGAAGCTTTCTAGATATTTAGTAACTAAGTAAATTAAAATACTAGATAATAGTAAAATTTTTCATTTTATTAAGACATTTAATATTCTATGTATTAATAAAACAAAAGATATAGTAAAGCTATTAAGTACTAAGTAGGCTTTTTAAGATAATATAAGCTATAATTAAAATAATAGAAATAAATTACTTCTTAATTATAATTAACACTTTATTTATTTAGTAGAAATTAAGTATAAGACTAGTATTCTACTTAGAATTTCTAATAAATTAATAAATTTTACTAGGCTTACTACTCTATAAGTATATACTAAAGCTTAATATTTAAGAGATAAATACCTAAAGTAATTATAAAGTTTTTTATAGTTAAAAAGTAGTATATATACTTAAAAAAGCTAATTTATTAAAGTCTAGAAGTAAAGAGCTTTTTTAGGTATAAATTAGAAAACCTAACTTTATCTATTAAGGTTTACTATAAAAAACTTTAGTTCTATAATAGTATATAAAAGATCTACTCTTCTAAGGTAAGTGCTAAAGAAAGAAAAATAAACTATTAGAATTAGTAGTTTCTTTCTACTAAATGCTATAAATAGAAAGGTAGCTAAGAACTAAGTTTTTTAAAAAATTACTATAGTAATAGAGTTATAAGTAAAGAGCTTAAGTATACTCTATTTACAAATATCTATTAACTATTAAAAAATTCTAAACGTAAAAGTAAATAGTTTACTTAGTTTAGTAATTAACTAAAAGGTAATATTATAAGTAGTAGAAATATAGTAATTATAAGATAAAGAAGAATATAATTCTAAATTAACTTTTTTAAAACTAACCTTTCTAATTTTAAAAAAATCTAGAATAATTAAGCTAAGTATATAACTATAAACTTAAGTATAATAGCTACTATACTTAGTATCTATAAGCTAAAAATAGCTTACTAATACTATAATAATTTTAAATAGCTATCTAGACTATAAAATTAATTTCTCTAGTATTTAATATATACGCTTTATAGAGATACTTCTAAAAGCAAAATTAATTAGCTTAGTAAGAAAGAAATCTAAATAAGAATTTCTTAGTTATAAGTTTAAGACTTAGTACCTTTATTAGAATAAGTAAAGACTTATAGGTATATTAAGAATAGCTATCTATTAAAATATAAGGCTTATATTATAGTTTATAATAATTTTAAAGAAAAAGACTTAATTATATCTACTTAAATAGTAACTTTTACTATATAGTTTTTTTTTACTATACTAGTAAACACTATCTAAAGTTACTTATAAATAAAATACTTTATTATTATAGAAGGAATTTTGAATTTAATACCTATAGTAGAAGGTTTAGTAATTTAGAAAATACTAGATAGCTATAAAAAACTAAAATTAGATATATTACTTAATAAAACGCTTTACTAATTTAAAAGCTTTTTATTATTTTACTAGAAGAAGCTCGTAGATATACTAAAAGTGTTTAAAATAATAGCTTCTTAAAAAAAAGTATATTCTTTTTTTTTATTAAAAATATAAAAGTTTTATTATTCTTTTAATATATTGTATTTTATTACTTTAATATAGAGATATAATATAGTACGTAATAGCTATATAAGCTAAGATCTTGTGTTAGTACATTATCTAAAAAAAAAAAAAAAAAGTAGTTTCTTAGTATTTAAACAACAAAAGACTAATAATTATAAGTAATTATACTTATTAATAATACCTTTATAGAAAATATCAAGAAGTTTAAGCTTAGAAATGCTTTTTTTTTAATACTTTTACTACTAGAAAAGCTAATTAATAATGTAAAAAAAGTAACTATTCTTAAAACTAGAGAATTGTTAAGAAACATTAGCTTTTAACTTTATTTAGTTATTATACTTAAATTAAATATAATATATACTACTCTAAAGTTTTTTTACTCTTATATATACTTTAGTAAATAATATAAAAAAGCTATTAAGTAAGTAAGTATATATCTTTACTTTACTTACTATAAATTACTTAAGTATAGTAACTATAATAAGCTTAATTCTATAATTACTAGAGATGTATTCTTTACTAATAATTTAAAGACTTACTAATAATTCTTTTAATATATAACTATATTATGTAAAGTATAATTTTCTAAATAACTCTAAAATAAAGTAAAGTTACTATATCTACTATAAAGGTAAAGTCTCTTAATTTAAAGTATACTACTAAAAAAGCTATAGTACGTAGGTACTTTCTTTAAAAGTAAATACTTAATTTATATAAACTTTAAATATCAAAAATAATAATTATTAAACTATTAAGCTAATTATTAAGAAATACATAATATAATACATAGCTTAGAGTTTTAAATGTTTAAAATATATACCTATAGTAGAAATATACTAAGAAATAATTTATATTAAGTATTACAAAACTATAATACTACTTATAAAAAGATTTACTAAGTTTTATACCTAGTAGTAGTTTAGTAAGTTTTAATAGCTACTTAACTTCTAAGATTTAGAATACCTAATTTTTTAAGAGTAGATTAAGTAAAAAACTTTAATTAGACTACTACTATAAATATTTATTATAACTAAGCTAGATTCTAGTTACTTTAAATAGTATTTAGCTATAAAAAAGTAATAACTAAAAATTAATAGAACTATAGAGTATCTTAATTATTAAACTATTTTACTACAATAAACTTATATAGCTACTAATATACTAATTAACACAACAGTTATAATTCTAAATATTAAATTTCTTTATTTCTTTTTTAAGTTTTAAATCTATACCTATAAATAAGCTTACTTAGTATTAGAAGCTTATTTTTAAGTTTTATATAGTAAGTATTTATAGTTAATCTATATCTACTTATACCTATACTTAGACTTAGCTAGTTATTACTATATATAGTAGCAACATCTACTACTTATAATACTTAATCTTAAGCTTTTAGACTAGTAGCTATAAAGCTAAGAATTATAATACTAAACTTTATATTATACTACAAAGACTAGAAGTTACAATACTAAACCTAATAAGTACAAAAAGCTATACTAACTAAATTATTACTTTAAGTTATTATTCTAGAAGAAAGTAGTAGATAGTAATTAAAAACTACTAAAGATTTATTATATAGTAGAGGCTAAGCGCTAGTATACTAAGTATTATTATATTAAGCGCTTCTATAGTTAACGCTAGCGCTATACTATAATTATTACTACTAAAGCTATTATAGAAAATACTATTATACTAAGAGATAAAGTATATATACTTATAGCTATTATTAGAGTTAAAAGTTAAATTATTTAATAATATTATTATAGCTAGCTATTAATATAAGTATAATAATAAAAACTTAATTAAGTAATAAGAAAAATAAAAAGTAAGTAAACTAAAGTTTTAAGTAAAGTAAGAATTTAAGTAGAAAAGCTTAAAAGTAGTTAGACTTAAGTAGATAAAAAATTAAAATAAGTAAGTTATTAGCTTATTAACTTAAGTATCTAAAAAATATACAAAAAAGATTTAAAAAAAAAAAAAGAATTAAAGAACTTTCTATTATTACTAAAGTCTTTAATTTTAGCCTAAGTACCTACTTCTAAAGATAGCTAGTATAGCTTTTTAAGCTTAAAGTAATACTAAAAAAATTACTTAGAAAAAGCTAAGAGTCTAGATCTTACTATTAGAATTATTACTAGAGCTAGAGACAATTAATAATTAGAGATAATTAAGTATATTATAATTATTCTACTATAAAAGAAAGTTAGAATAAAACCTCTAGCTATATACCTAAGAGCTAAGCAATTACGTATCTATAATAAGCAGATTACAACTACTCTCTAACTTTAAAAATTATCTCTTATTAGTTAGATACTTAAACTCTTATAGCTAGTAGCTAGATTTTAAGCTATTACAAAGTAGTTTCTAAATTAAAAAAGTTAATTCTAAAGCTATTAAGCTATAGTTTAAGAAGAAAAAGCTTACTACTATTAGTATAAAGTATAACTAAACTCTAATTTAAACTATAATTTTCTACTTTACTCTTAATTTCTAAGCTTAAATCTTACTAAAGTTTACTAACTATAGAAGATTTAATTAAGTTATCTCTAATTAAGTAGATTAATACTATTACTACTTAGAAAAGTATATTAAAGTTAGAAAGTAGTTATACTAATATAATTTTTAATACATAACTACCTAGCTATTTAGTATATAGCTTTAGATCTTATTCTAACTATCTTTAGTAGTATTAAAATTATAATATATATAATTACCTTATATTATTTATTATCTCTATAGCTATAACTCTATAGTATAATAGAATGCTTTTAATTTAATAATAAAGATTTAAAGTTCTAAGATTATTATCAACATAGAACTAATATTAGTAGTAATAATAATAAAAATACTAAGAATAATAATAATAATAATAGTAAGAATAATAATAATAATAATAGTAAGAATAATTATAACAATAATAATAATAGTAAGAATAATAATAATAATAATAGTAAGAATAATTATAACAATAATAATTTTAGTAATAATAATAATAATAATAATAATAATAATAATAATAATAATAATAATAATTATAGTAATAATAATAATGATAATAATTATAGTAATAATAATAATAATAATAATAATAATAATAATTATAATAATAATAATAATTATTATAATAATAATAATAATAGAAATAAAAAATGATACAATAGAAAGAAAATAGAAATAATAAATAAATCGCTAATAATAATAGTAATAATAGTTATAGAAATAAAAAGAATAGATAGTATCATTATATAGAGAAGAATAGTAGTATAATAATAATTAAATAATAATAATAATAATAATAATAATTATAATAATTATAATAATAAAAGAATAAGTAAAGTAGAAATTAACGTAGAGTAGAAACGTAAGTATTGTAAAGAATAGAGAGGTAACAATAACTATTCTCTAATAATAGAATATAGCTCTGTTAGAACAAAGTAGTTAAATACTATAATAAATAGTATTAACTAATAAAGATTGCAATATAATTGCAGAGTAGATAATAGGTAAAAGGTAATAATATTGTTGCTAGGTAAAGAATAACTATAGAGA